>NC_072852.1:71503369-71758369 GCF_028858705.1 Grus americana | reverse complement strand
CTGTCTTCAGCTCCTGGGACGAAGATCCTGTAGGGGGAAACGGCTTGTCTTCCTTCAGCATTCAGCTTAAAAAGTGCAGTGAGGGTGGTGGCATGTGGCAAGCGGTGCCCGGCGTGCGGCGGGGCCGGGGGGCGCGGGGCCGGGGGCGCGCTGCCGGCGGGCGGGCGGGCGGGCGGCCGGGGACCGCGCCGAGGAGCGGGAAACTTTCACGCTGGAGTTTCCACTCCTTACTGAGCAGCTCAGAGCTAGCACGGAGAGAGGCAGCGTTTCCACCTTCAGGGATTTTTCTCATTACTCATTAATAGGGAGAGATATGTATCTTGCCATTTTTTTCTTATTCTTTTTGCGTAGGCAACTTATTGTTTTGTTTAAGCAAAGTATTTTGGGAGGAGTGATGGGGGGTGGAGGGGGAACGCTCCCCTGTTTCCCCGGGTCTGTTTCTGGAGCACTCTCTGGGAAGGTGATCCTGAGCCGCTTCAGTAGAGGTCACTTGTGTGTGCGTGTGTGTGTGTCCCTGGTGTTTGTGTCTAGCATATGCATGTGGTTTTGCTGACTGCACTTGCAGGCTTGTAAATTTTCACCATGGGAAATTACCAACAAAGCCCAATCTGTCTCCTGGCTGCTTTGCACTTTCCGAGGGCGGCTGTACTTGAGCGAGCTGCAGAACGAGAGAGAAAGAGAGAGGGAGAGAGAGAGAAAGGGGGAGTTGGGAGGGGGGAGGGGGGAGAGGAAGGGTGGGTGGAGGGGGAGAGAGGTAAATAGCCTTAAATCGGAAGGGAGCTGCTTCTCTGTGGTCTTCCACAAGAGCTGCCTGGGCTCTGCTGGCTCAGTAATAACTGAGTGACCTTTTCTTTTGCTGTATTATGTCTGGCTGGTAAGGGATTGCATTTTGCAGCTGATAAAGCCCTGACTTCATTCAACTCGGCTCCTCACACGCTGCTTTAGGTAAGTTGTCTTCAGCCAGGACGGAGACAGACAGCCTTGGACTGCAAGATACTAAAAGGAGGACACCTGTAGCTCGGATGCGGTCAACACAATTACTTGGCGGATCCTTGAGGACCTCATTATTTTAAACTTACAGAATAGCGATCTCCCTCCCCATCTCTCCCACCCCCTCTTTATTTTTTTTTCCCCAAACAATGCTTCTTTTTGACCTTTTCCAAGGAGAAGAGCTACAAAGCAGCCACTGTGCTTATTGAACTGCCTCCCCTGTATCGCTTAATTGAGAAGGTAAGTGAGGCAACTGTGTACATAAGCTTTGGGTCATTTGTGTATGTGTGTCTGCATCACTCTCTCTCTCCGTCTCTCTCTCTCTGAGTCATAAGCCGGGGCTGCAATACACACACATCTCTGCACTGCAACTTTCACTCAAGCTGCAGCTCTGCTGAGACTGTTTTGTTTAAATCATGTGAGGCTTCATTATTTTTATGATGAGACATGAAATACATGCAAGCGGAGGATGCTGAGCAAAACCCATCCAACTGTATGTCTCGAGAAATAGCAGTCAAAGTTAACAATGAATTGCAGCAAACAGGCGCCCCCCCCCCCCCCCCCCCCGTTATTATTGTTATTATTATTCTTGCTTCTTCCAGAGCTTCTCGAAACGTGCTCTCAATTATCAAGGGAGTCGGTTAATTTCCCACTCCCCGGCTTTATCCACAAGCCTCCCCGTACAGCAGTTTAATTTGCAACTGGTTCGGTGCAGGGTTAACCCTTTGGGCAGAGCGGAGGCAGGAGCGCGGCTGCTGCCGGGGTGGGGAGCCCCGGGGACGGGGGGGGGGGCAGAGCGGGCCGGGGGCGGCAGGGACGCGCCGGGCGCAGCCGGGCTGCCGGGGTCCGGGCTCACGCAGCCTCTCTTGGACCGGCGTCAGAGAAGGGCAGCCAGGCTGGCGTTATGAAATAGTACTTCTGTCTACGATCCTTTCTTTTTTTTCCTCCTCTTTTTTTTTTTTCCACATTCCCGCCCCCCCCCCCCCCCCCCCTTCTCCCTTCATACCGAGCACGATATGGTATGCTAACGCCGCATGTGACAGTTTAATCAAACCCATTTGTTACAACAAAGCTGAGAGACCACTGGGATTGTAGGCTTACGGGCAGAGTTTGGGGAGCATGTGGCTTTGTCGCTCGCCATCGCCGTGCGCGGCCGGCGGCTCGGGGTGTGCCGCCCCCCCCCCCCAACCTCCCCCCCCCCGCCGCCCCCCGCCTCCGCACCCGCCGGGCTGCGGCGCGCCGCGCTCCCGCTCACTTGACCCGAGCCGGGGAAGCACTTGCTACTTTTGCCGGGATTTGGTGCTTCAATGAGAAGGAGCTCTCCAGGCGCCCGTAAATCAACTCATGCAGAAAAAGGAGAAAAGTTTTGGTAAGGCGGCGGTCTCCTGTTTTAGTGCTCACCGAGCAGGAGCGGTGCGCTTTAAGGTAGAGATGGGGGGGGGGGGGCGGGAGGGGGAGCGAGGGGGGAGGCAACGAGAGGGTTTCTCTTGCCTCTTCCATCCTGAATGCGTTGCCGTAGCGAGCGTCTGTGTTTGCGTGTGCTCTAAAGAGACCCAAAATACCGCTTCCTAGGACAGCTTTGTGGGACCGCTGTTTAAAGCAATTAATCTCGCTAGGTGCAACAAATATCGCTACATGCTTGCCCGACACCTCCCTCCCCGCTCTTCTCCCCATCGCCCCATTCCTGTGATGCTTGAAAAAGGAATTAGCACAAAAGGCTTGAGCGTCTAACTCCAAAAGGGATTCTTTGTTGTAGAGTGTATGTTTCTTATTTATTTTTTTATTTTGCATGTGAGCTGCATCAAAATTGAACTCAGTCTTGCAAATCTCTTGTTGGCCTTTGCCAAGCACTAGCACTTTGCTGCCATGGTAACTGTAATTAAACTGATAAGAGTGGAAAAATGTCAGTATCTCTGAGCCTTGCAGCTGCATTGGAGAAAAAGGGAATCAAATTGGTTCCCAGCACCACTGCTCTAAAAAAGGAGGGAGGGAGTTGGGGGGGCTGGGGGGAGGGAGGTGGGGGGGACACGACAGGGGTAGGAACATAGCTAAGCAGCTCCCGTCCCTGAGATCTGGGTACATCTATTTGCTGTGTTGTCCCTTAGGGGGCTACAGCCTGCAGGGATGCTCTGGGCCAGTGAACAGAGAGAAACAAGCTTTTAGGCCCAATCTAGCTTTCAAAAAGAGAAGGGGAAAGAAGAAGAGAAATCTTTTGTTTAGTGTCTCTTGGCAGTCGACTAGCCATGTTGGCCAAATTCTTTTAATCTGTATCACTGCTCCCAGCTGTGGGACTGAATTCCCATTTTTAGTTTTTACCTAACGTCTTGTCTTTTTTTCTTTTTTTTTTTCCCACTTTCCAACCCACCTCCTCTATTTAAAAAAAAAAATCAAAAAATAATAAGAAAAAAATCAGGTTCCTCTGTAGAAGAAGGGGCAGGAGGTGAAGTTTAGTTATATACCATGGAAAATTAACTTAAAAGTATACAGAAGATACTATATTCAGAGTACTAAAATCCTTACTTTTATTTAAAAAAAAACCCAAAAACCACTAAACCAAACCTGAGTGTTATGGAGTTGCGGTTACTTTGTTGTGTTAACTACAGAAGCTGAGACTGTGCGGATGAATGGCACAGAACAAGAGAGCATAATGGAGGCAATCAACCGTTAGGCTGGTTCACAATGCAATCCAGGCAATTAAAAGCTCACCAGAGTTTAAATGAAATGGTTCTACTTATTTCTGTGCACCACACTGCACAGGCTATTATTTATGTCTCTTTTTTTTAATGATTTCCCTTAAACTGTCAAATAACTCAGAATAGCAGGGTCTCGGAGGCAATAAGAATTTTCCACAGAACAATTTACATGCCAATCTAAAACTAGTTACGACTCCTGATGTGCTACATGCGAGTTCTGAAATGTTTCTTAGCTTTTGAAACCTTAACTTTTTTTTAAGCCTCTGTGTGTATTGTCCTGAATAATTGGAGCTCTGAATGCTTTTAGGATGAAGCTACAAAGTGGGAAAGCATCGGAAAAAGTATTATTTTTATCTTCTACTAGATCTCTAACTCTCTTGTTGACTGCATATTGTCTGTCAGTTTGCTGTCTTTTAAAGACCAGTGCGCTGATACCTAATTTGCTCCAAACTGATGATATTTTTTTTTTTAAGTAAAGTTTTCCCTTTCTTGCTGTACGTACTACTGTCCTTGGTAGAACCATGTGTGTGCCTTCGCAAAGGAGTGGGGCAGGAATGGTCTTTAAAAGTTTGGGGTTTTTTTAAGTGACCTGGTGCATAATAATATCCAACTCTTCCTCCCTTACTGTGCCTTTCAAAGACTGTCTGTACCACAAACCAGAAACTGAGTTCTGAGGGTCTTGTGCCGCACTCAGCACCATCAGGGACCAGTCCTGTTTACGGATGCTACTGCATCACTAACAAAACACTGTTTATGTCAAATTTTCATTCCCTTTGATTTTTGAGAAGGGTGATGATTGGAGTGAAATGGATTTTTGTTTCTTTGCCTTTCTCCAGGAGCCTAATTTAGCTTTTTCCATCAACATTCCTCTTTATCCTGAAATTCATAGTTACAAATTGGTTGACCGTGTTTCATCACACGATAACAACAATAACCAGGGACGGGAGTCAGTTGCATCAAAGTTATTTTGGGAGACCAAAGGAAATCCAAAAACCTATAAATCAGGTTATGAAGTTTTCCCTTCAAAAAATCCTAAAGGTGATGGATGGTGAGGAAGAAGTCTTATTCCTGACACAGCTCTGCAGTTTATGTGCAGTGTCTTGGGGACTGGTGGAGGAAGGAGGGAGGGAATTGAGGGAAGGATAGAGGAAGCCCTTGAAAGCATATTGGGGTGAAATAAAAAGGGTTTGTTTGACAGTGACAGACTAGGAACTGAAATCTCTCAGTTCTGAGAACAGATCTGCTCTGTGATGCAGAGCATGGGTAGCACTCTGCAGAACTGAAGGGAAAGCGGGGTTTGATTACTTATTTTTCTTTTTTTTTTTTCCCCCCACAGCCTAGGTGTAGCACTTATGGAATTGTATGGTTTTTCGGAAATTTTCTATAGCCTCTGCCTTCCTGGGGGAGGAGGAGAGTAGGGCAGCCAGGCAGCAGTGCTGTGTGCTGCTACCTGGTATTTCAGCGGCGAACAGTTTGGATGGTTTTGTGGGTGCTGTCAGCCTCTGAAAGGGTCTTTCCTGTGTCCTAAGGAATAGACGGGTACTTGAACCGCAGCCTGTGAAAAGCTGGCTGACAGCAAGCTGCAGGTATTCTTATTGCCAAATTAAGAGAGAGCTAAAAATACATGAGCGCGTATCTGAAAAGTATAACTGCATTGGAGATCTTACGAGAACATTAAAGGGAAGAGAGACAGTCTGTGAGGTGATCTGCGTTAAGGTGGCTCGCTCATGCTATACAGAAAAAAACCTAATCAAAGGTTCTGGTTTCAAAATCAAGTGATTTGATGCAGAGTATCTGAGGAAAAGGACACGTGCAAAGAATTTGGAGATATGTAAAACACTTATTGGAGCGCTGTTTTATGCTTTGTTTTGTTTAGAACCTTTCTACACTTCAAAAAACAGTAACTTTTTTATAATGAAGTAGTAGTTTGGGGATTTTTTTATTTTTTTTTAAACTTTCATTAAAATAGAAGCAGCTTCATCTCAAGTAAAGTGCGAAAAGATCAGATCTATCTGAGGAGAAAAGCATTCCTTCCCTCCAAAAACTGCTGCAGATTGAATCCATAATCTGAAGACGCTGCCAGTGGGATGTCAGCAGCACCTTCTCTCTCAGCCTCAGGAAAACCGAGGTGTAGGGTTGCTAACGCGTTTTCCATGGGGAGGGGTCTGCCCCTCTTCACTTGTCTCTACAAGGAGGGTTTGGGCTAACTGACATAAATGACAGTGCTCTGTCTACTTTCCTCACGTAACAAATGTCTCAAACTGTGCAGGGGTACGCGCGAGATTGTGCAAGCTGCGGTTTTATTTGTAATGCAATAACGTCGTGTTTGCAGCATGTACCTCAGGAATTATCAGGCTTGATTATTGCAATTTGTTCAGATATTCACTTGTTTAGCCTTGTTTCTGTGGCGCCTTGTTCACTTCAGACGGCGCAGGACAGTAGATCAGCCTGGATCAGAGACTGTCAGCCTCAGCTCTCTAACCTGCTTCCTTATCAGGTGACAAAATTTTTACATTAAGATTTTTTTCTTTAAAGCCTTTAACTGTGTTAGCTCCTAGTTTATCCTGGTTTCCCTCAAGCTAAAGATTAAAGTCCTAGAACAGCTTCATGCTTCTGAACTTTTTTACTGAGTTCCAAGAAGTTTATACGAATTGTGGCCGATTTTATGTATTTGTCCTCGACGTGGCCGAAGAGAGGGGCTGGGGACAAGCCTGTTGTTGGCACTTAGTGAGTATTTATACTCCCCTGTGATATGCAACTTTACAGATCAAAGCTTTTCGACCAAGTGAAGGTATTAGAGTTCCATCAGGACTTCCCTTTATGGTTTGATATAGGTAAAGACCAGAAATCTCTGATATTTTCACTGCTTTCAGTCATTTATTCGTAGGCGTGCTATTTTGCTGTTTCACGTATGTACCCTGGATTCAGGGGAGTCAGCTGGCAATTGAAAATACTGTAAAGGCTCTGCCTTTGTCTCACGGTGCTTGCTCAAGATGAGATGTGCGTGTTCGTTCCCAGATCTGCCACAGACTTACTGTGGAGCCCTGTGCAGGTCGCTGGATCTCAGTGTCATCTTCCCCCCACTTCATTAACGAGAAACAGATCTTACGAGTCTGTAAGTGGTGTAGGAGCTATGAGAGTAGCATTGATTGGGGAGTAATGGGAAGGCAGCGCCATTTTCTTTTTATACTTATTGATAGAAAAATACAGACCTTACACTTTTATGAGCTTTAGATGTTATGCAGCAGTACTGCCGTGGTACTTTGGGGTGACCGTCCACATATAACTGGATGGCTAATTTCACAGATAAATATATCGCTCCAAAGTATGTAATAGAGCGTATTGCAAAGAGGGGAGCAGGGCCAATATGGTCATATGTCACAATAAGAATTATTATTTCGAACTCAGTGATCAGCCCTGCAAGTGAAACTTGGGAGTTCAGCTTCGTAACCCTAGAAAGTCACTTGACTCTACAGTCGCTGCAGTCCACATAAATTCAGCGTGTTCCACATACACATACGTGCACAGATCCATGGGATGTCTCAGCCAGCGTAGCATTCAGCCTCTTGTCTTTGTAGCACTAATATCCATAAAGGCACACTGTAGCATTGCTTCAAGGATTATACTAACTTTTGTGTTTTCCTTATGAGACCTTTTAAAAAAACCAAAACAAGTGAAAACCCAAACCCCAACCAGTTCGTGTTCTAGCTCCCTGAGCCTGCCTGCCTGTAGTGGTGTGTTACAGCATCAACCGAGATCATCTGATAGAAGGTGGGGCTATAAAGCCTTCTTAACAGTGGGTAGTAGAACATTCTTGATGAGGAGCTCTTGAATTTACTTTTCTTTGTTATGAGACTCTATTTGACCTTTCCCAGTCTCTGCATAATAACAGGGTGCCATACCCTGAATTTTGGGGTAGGATTTGCTTGTTGGCAACAGCATTTGTTCCCCAGACTTGAAGAATTCTCACTGTATTATTCAGATGCACTCTAGTGAGTAGCTTTTTTTTTTTTTTTTAAGTTACATCTCTGGCTTTAAAACAGTGAGATAACCTAATAATCAAACCGCGTGTCAGTTCTCTCTTTCTCTCTGGTGCCTGTTTGATGTCCAACAAAGCATCCGCAGGGCTATGATTTTGCTTATTCGAAGAAATGACTTTCAGAGAATTCGTCTGAGTGTAATGGGATGGCAGTTCATGCGATTAACCAAGAGAGACCGGTCTGTAAGCACTTCGGGGCAGTGACCTTCTCTCCTCATTTACTGTAAAACTGAGGGCAATCGATTTTTGTATGGATCTCTGGAAGCTGGGTTCGGTGCTCTGTGTACCATCGCTCAACTGTGTTCCACTTTTACCAGTTCCCTCTCTTAAACAGTGGTTCAGGGGTTTGAATTGTTATTTAAATGCTCTCTGCTATCACATCAAAAGATATATATACTTAATGGACACTATTGTACTCCTTGTCCCGAGCTAGCTATTGGCTAAAATTGGCATTGGAAAGTGGGGCAGAGGGTTTCTTTATGCGTTTTTTTCCCTTTACATACTAGCAACTCTCTGACCTTGTGTATATTATTTAAAATCAGATTTTTCAGAAGGTCATCACACTGCAGCTTGTAACGAGAGATGCTGGTACTGAAATCTCTGGAAATCTGATTGCTTTGTTCATGTGTCTAACGAGAACTGAAATCTTAAAAAAACCAAACCACCCCCCCAACAGCACCAAAATGTCTATGTCAAAGCTCCCTGAAACTCCAACCCTGTGCTTCTAATAACTTCAGTCTTGTCTTCTTTAAAATTTGGAGTGCTTTTATATTGTATACAGATAGTGCAAATAGGTCCAAATATGTAGATTTAGCTATGCTTGCCATCATAGATGTGCTGTTTACTTAAATTTTTAGTTGCTAAGTATTGGATACTTTGGGTGAAAGTGGATGACTTTTCAACTGAAGAGTTTAAATTTTTCATTTTAATTTTTTAATCCTCTTTCTTTTCAGCAAAGAAACCAGGCAAATGAGGTGTTAAAGAGAAGCTGTGGAACTTAGAGCAGCGGAAGTTTCTGCTCTCAAATTTATCTTAACGTTGTTTTCAGCTTGCTGTGGACTATCTACGTTACTTCATCCTATCTACGTGACTGCTTTTTTAATGAACTGGGTGTGGGGGGAGCGGCGAGGTAGAGGAAGAAAAGGGTGAGACTTGTGCTTGAGAGAATATCTGTTTTTCACTCTTGTCTTGTTGTGTTTCAGGTATACAAATGCTCTCAGTCCAGCCAGACACCAAGCCGAAAGGTTGTGCTGGCTGCAACCGTAAGATTAAAGACCGGTATCTTCTAAAGGCCCTGGACAAATATTGGCATGAAGACTGCCTGAAATGTGCCTGCTGTGACTGTCGCCTGGGGGAGGTGGGCTCTACCTTGTACACCAAAGCCAACCTTATCCTTTGTCGCAGAGACTATCTGAGGTAGGCCACGTCCTTCTTGCGTTCACTAACGAACTTGCTAAATCTGTTCAGCCCTTCCTATGTAGTCACTGTTGCATAAGCAGTACTTGAGGGTTGCAAGGCTGAGTATATGTGGAGGATGAGAAAACAAGTACCGCAGTATGGAGATAGAGCTAAAATCTGAATCAAAACACACACGTAACCAGGTCATGCGGGCGGTTGCCAGTTTTCTGATGCTGATACTGGGGTCCTGTGCTCAGAGGAGGAAGAGAATAGAGTAAATCCTTCACATTTCCCACAGCACCGTGCTCCCGGGGAGCTGGTGGTCTCCTCCTCCTCCTAGCAGCGCAGTGGTGGCCTGGCGTAGCAGCCTGAAACCACGCGTGTGGTTTTCACCAGCTCCAGTGCAGGGTTTGGACTCTGCGAGGAGTGCTTCGCTCGTCTTTGCTTACCCACTTTCATCCTCCTGGTTTGCCAAGGGATTTAATTTGTGGCACTGGAATCTTTTATGAATGTTGCCATTTAGCTGTTAGAAGCTGGACCAAGATGACCAGCTGTCTTCCTCGTGCTAAATAACCGTGTGGCTAGTAGGCTCAAATCCACTCTGGTTCTGATTTAACTCGGTGGCCGGGGTGGGACACTGGCTAACCTGTTGCTATTTCTCAGAGACAGCAAGTCGTCACCTGATTTTCTGTCTTCTTGTTAGCTTGTGGACCTACGCTCTCAAAAGTATTTGAGGTGTAACTCGTAGCAAAGTACTGATGAGCAGCACCGGGCTAGTTTATCTGCAGATCGTATGTGAGCAAATAAGGCTACTTTGCAGGAGCTAAGTTTAATTGGAAGTTTAGCCTCCCTAGGCTCTCAATAGTAAATAGAGAGAAAAGACTCCTCTGGGGTGATTCAGAGCACCTGTTTCCTACAGGAGCACCTTTCCTCCGTTCCCTGCAGAGGGGCCCTAATGAGACTAGCGCTCCAGGCCAACATGAGCTGCTGGGAATATTTCCCCTGCCCCTGTAGTGAAGCCTTTTCCTTTTAAAGGGACATTCAAGTCAGTAATACATTGGGGAAAAATTAAAATTCTCTTTGAACACGTTAACTTACAAGTTCAGTTTAAGCACAGGTACCAAATAGGAGGTTCCCCACACACAGATCAGTTCCCAAGTTGTACGGCATGGGTAGGTTGGAGCAGGAATGAAGGCTAATGTGTTAACAACTGTCGGTACTTTGGCTCTCTGCGTCACAACCTGTTTTTTCTAGAGTGGAACAAAAACCTCCACAAACGCGTTGTGCGTTGTTTGAGCTGGGGCTGCAAAGCCGATTGGGTTCTTCAGGCGTGGGCTTGGACTGCTCAGTGGTAACAGTGCTCTGCTACCCGTTAAAACTCTGAACTGAATGCAAGATAGAGTGTTGGGATTTTAGTAGAGAGTCTGCATCTTAAAGCCATTGTGTTAAAGCTGCCAAAGAAGTAGGTAACAAAACCTTACTTTTAAAAATTGGCAGGGAACTGTTTGAATAGAAGGGAATTGTTGTACATGAACCCGGGTCACTTGCGATTTTAAAGCGTGTGTTCTATAGAGAGGGGTCAGAGCAGCTGCTGGGGGGGACGGTAACACTTATCTCAATTTTTAAAACCCGTTTTAAGAATCTTTCTACAACAAGTGCCTGCAGGAGTGAGAAGTCTCTACTGCGGCTGTTTGATCTGAGCTCCGAATTTACTGGAGACTTTGAACTTACTGAATCTCCCAAGTGCTAGTGCAGCAGATCCAATGTTTTAAAATCAAATGTTTAAAATCAAACCCAAAAGTGATCTAGTAGAAAAGATACGAGCAAAGAATCTCTCCGGCACAGATGTGCACACACTGTTGCTTTCTGGTCTTTGAAGGTCTAACACAAGTAAATATTTTGCTAACCGATTGTGCAAATTTCATACTAAGTGATTCAGAGAAAGGAGACTGTATTTTTTTTTGTCTGTCGTGACCACATTCAAAACTGGTGTTTCAGTTATTTGTTCATAAACAATATTTACTTTTGCACCAGCGAAACCAGCATACGTGAGAAATTCTGCAATCAGCTTCAAGACGTTTCTGATTTTTGTCTCTGGGTTTATCAAATCTTAATGAAGCTATCTTGTCATGAGCCTTTTTTCAGTGATTCTTGTGAGTGCATAGATTTAAACTTGGTATTTACACTAAACTTCAAACTGATGCACTTAAGGTAATTGCAGATAGTCATTTGCCTCATTGCGTCTTATCTACTTAGTTATGCAGTGAACCTATAAAAGTGATCTTTTTAATGCTAATGTAGAAACTAGTTAAATGTTCTCTAGCTTTGTAGTCAAATAAGCTTTCATATTTAGCAACCCACTTGATATGAATTTAAAGAACAAATTACTTTGTACTAATGATCAGATTAAGGTTCGATTACAGTTTCAAACTATCCTCTTTTTTTTTTTCTTTTTAACCATAAAGGGAGTCTTTGCTACGTATAAAACTGTTCTGGCTTCCTATTAATTTATGTGGTGCCCTCTAGAGGATACGTGGCTTGCACGATACTATAAAGAGTAAAATTGCTTATTAACTTGTCTCTCTGTGTTCATTATGTCTTTCAATAAGACAGCCATTCTACAGATGCTATAAGCAATAATGTAGCCAGTTTGGGGTGCTTTAACGTTCCTGGTTAAATTTGCAAACTGTGTGATTGTGTCTTTGGCTATTTGCAAAGATAGTTCCGGTATCTCTCATTTAGAGACGCCTGCCAAAAACCTTAACGCTCCCTCGGCCACGATGCACGCTCTTGTCCGCATTTGAGCCCTGAGGTACCCACGTTGGTGAGCTTTATATAAATACTCTGTATCTTCAGAACTTCCAAACTTGTTTTGCTTTAACTCTCTTCTTTGGTAAAATTAGTTAGTTTTACTATATTAAAACCTTTTTCTCTGGCTTGGGGGTGGATGAGGGGATGGAAGAAATCTTTAATGAGGTAATGAGCTTGGAAGACGCTTTGGGTGTGAGAGGTTGTACCCTGGAATCTGCTTTGGGTAAGTCACGCCAGTGGTTTCAGGCGTGGCGTACAACACCAAGGCTATTAGGGTGACCGCAGCAGGAATGAACTGTTTTGTTAACGAGGATGAGAACTGACTTGAGTAAAGAAAGGACTCAATGTTAGAAATAACACACTCGGTGAAAATGATATGCAGAGTATAATTCCCCTGCAGGCTTCTGTCTCCTGCTTATACACTCTTGGGTTAGAAAGTGAAGACTTAATTTAAGGAACTTAGGTTTACGCCAATATTTCAAGTCCATTTACAGGAAGTGAAATATGCAAGAAGTTGTTTTGTTTTTTTTTTTTTCCCCTTTTTCTTTTCCCCTCCAGAGCTGTACGGTGACATCTTAATGTACCAGCCTATCCTGCTCTGTCCTCTCTTCTGACTGGCAGCATGTCCATTTACAAGCACAATTTTCCCTTTGAAATCTGTCATTACTGCCATTAATGACCAGTCGTTATGTTAACAGCCCTTGGGCTGTTAACATGTCAAACTGGTTGTTAACTGGAATGTTATTACTTATTTAAACCGCAGGTATGAGTTGTGTGAAATGTGCTTTGGTTGTGCGTTCTGGGCTGCTTCTGCTCAAAACAATGGGGAAACAGCAGAGCGTTTGCCTTTGGGGTGCCAAGGGATTTGCTTTCTGCTCCATCTGCTCATTTGATTTCTGCATATTTGTGAGGTCCTCCTACCCCTGGGCAGCCCCCTAATTTCAGGTGCAACTGCGTGCAATCCCGACTCTTAGCCTTGTGTGCAAATGGGCAGCCGCGGATATTTCCAGATGCACGGTAATGCCTGCTGCACATTGGAGATTAATATCTGGCCCCTAAAAGTGTAAAATGAAAGACCGACAATTACGTGTAACTCAGTTGTATTAAATAATGAGCTTCCTCGGATGCAGCGAAAATATGAAAGTACAGCTGTGCTAAGCTAGTAGCAATGTAGGTCAATCACCCTTTTCACTTAGGTTTTTAACTACGCAAACCCTGCTGAGCTACCAATGACTACAAAGTGCTGTTTCATTCCTATTTAATTTTGGCAGCATTTTACTGAAGAGCAGGCATTCATGCAGCTAAATTATCTTCACCGTTTCTGGTTTTAACTCCAGCTCCATGACACTAAATGTTGGAGTGTGTATCTCTTAGTAAACACAAAGAATATGGTTTCTGATTTATTTTTTTTTCAAATCCATCTCTTAACATGGAAATTGAATTACAACTTTTATTACTTTTTGCATAATTTCCCTAGCCAGGCAAATAGATCACAGGAAAAGGATTAATAAAACTAATATATTGGGGTGGAATTCTGCCCTTAAAGATGTCTAGAACCTTATCGGGGATGGGGGTGGTGGCAACACAAAATTCTACCCCCCTGCCACCCGAACTTGGTATTGATTTCGCTCGTAAATCAGGTTTTAAAAGTACCACTGAATAGCCATGAAGATTTGTAGATCGCTACTGAAGAAAGGGGCAGATCGTGGTAGGTTGGGGTTTTTTTTCTTCCCCACTTGCTGGTTTGAAGACCCGAGACAAGCCAAGATGTTAAAATACGTGTATTGGATGAGATCTTGTAAATAATGAGACGTGACTACAGAAAGTGTTCAACTGTAAGCATCGTAAAGATGCTGCCTCTGTAAAACATTTAGCTTGTGAAAGGGTGCAGACTGAAGAGAGTAGAGTTGAGGAAGCAGCCTTTTCCCGTACAACTGCTCGCACTCTGAAGGCAATTATTATTTTAAAAAATTATTACATAGGAGTACTTAGACTTAAAATGTCTCCTGGCCTGGTACTGATTAGCAGATCCTATTTCTTTCTCGTGGCATGGATATTAGCTCTCTTAAGTGCATGTATAAATACTCCATGTGGGTATTTTCACAGGTAGTGGGTTATAAGGTGTTTTCAAAATGATACCTCAGTATGCTTTTTGCCCAACGTGATTAAATAAAGGTGGATCTTTAAAGATTTGAGCACTCTGAGTTTTCAGGAATATTGAGATGTTTACAGAAGTCAGGCTTAAGAGCGCTCTGCTTTCCTCACTAAAGGTTTGTAGAACTGAACCTTTACTTATACATTAATATCCTTGTTGCAATGCACTGAAGTATTCAAGGGAGTACAAGTTTGCAGGAATACACCCTAAAATATTTTAACATATATATAAAAATGGTAGGTTTAGTGGCCTGCTTGTACTATTTTTGCTGTATATGTGAGATGAATGTTCTTAATTTACATTAATTGTAGCATTTAGCATGTCTTTAAAAAAAGGGGGCATAAAAAAGCCAGTAATATTCTCTCTCCCACTAATTACCAAAGGTTTTCGAACCCTCAAAACATCTTAACGGTTCTTAAAGGGATAAGGGTGTACTGCAAGGACAGTAGTGCATGTACGCACCATTAATCCACCCAACTTGCAAAGAATAATGCTTTTGATTTAGTTACACTCTGGCTAGTTTAGCTTGGTCTTATTTTAGTTCATCTGTGATAGCTTTTAATATGAAACATTCAATTAAGCTGTTAAAATTGGTGTTTAAGTCATGTTGAAATGCTGTGAAATGTGTGTACTCAAGTTTGACGCTCTTCAGTAGTTCCATGTGTTTCCCCGTATCTGCTGTTTCTTTTTTTCTTCAGAGCTGCCAAATTTTTAATAATTGTGTTATTTTTAGTGGCTTAAAATACACAGTTTAATTTCCAAGACTGTGAATGTTCCTTCTTATAAAGCTTCTTGAAAACCAGACGCTTCTCGTGTGTTGTCAAAATACCTCATTAATCCCCTGGAAATGTTCAAAGAATTTCAGGAGACTTTTCAGATGAAAGTACAGTGCCTCTTAAAGCCTGTCCTACAGCTCTTCATTACCTTACTACAGTACGGTGTATTTTGATGGAAAAAGTATTTTAATGCAAAGATTTTGTCAATACATAGTAGCTCAATAAAGCTTAATAAAAGCGGTGATTTGGGGGCAGCCTAGGTAAGTCTGCGGTGCCAGAGGGTGGGGTAACGTTCTTGGTGAAAGAACACCAATTCTATAGATTTGCTTGGTATTTTCTGTAATCTCCTGTAAAAGAAATTCAACTTTCTTGATTTCTTCCTTGCTGAATTTTTCCTCACAAGTGACTTTGATTAGTGTTTTCATAAAATATGTTTACAATAGTACCCATATTAAAATGATTTACTTAAGGAGTAAATATTATCAACTATATTATGACATGCGATTTGACATCCAAAGTTTAATTGGAAACTTTCTGTGGTTTTGGCCAGAAGTATATGTGAAACAATGCGTCTATGTATAACGTAGTAGAAGAATATTTAGCTCTTATTGCTTAGCAAAGAGATGCCTTTAAGAAGTTCTGAATTCTGCTACATATCTGTTCCTTAAAAGAAAAATATTAAAAAAAAAAAAGAAATAATTTGTTTGAAACTTTTTTGTGGATATTTTACCCAAAACTGAAAAACAAGTCTATACTATGTAATTAAAAAAAAAAAAAGAAAGAGTTCTTACTGAATTTTGTTACGTTGTATTTACTATATTCTTCAAATGTTCCAGGTAATATATAGCATTCCTTCTTGATGTGAATGTTTGAATAATATGTAACAATCAAAATGGATAACATTGTTACACACTTTCAGCCCTCCTGACTTTAGGAATTGGTTTCTCTTTTAATTTCTCACTGAAGTTAAATATATTCATGGTGGATTTGGAAACCAAAATACACAGTATGTAATACTCAGGTGATTTCTAAATGAAATTAGTCTTAACTATCGCCATCCTTAAGAATCCATGTTTTGGATATACCTTACTAAATCCATTGGCTTTTCGATGGCTAACTTCCCAATGGATTCCTTAGTATAATAATGACTGACCTTTTAAGTAAATCACAAGCTTACTTTTTTTTTCTGGTCAAAATATTCTTGAATTTAAGTTTTTTCAGACACAAATAGCTGAAGCAATGAGTCTACATTGTCAAAAAGCCTTACGTGTTTTACGCCTACTTCCCAGTAAGGTAATTCTGGTTGTTTTACACCTTCCTGAGGCTACTTCTTGCGTACTCTGAATTTATTAGCCTTTGGACACTTGAGTCTCATTGTACGTCACTGGTACTTTTTAAAATGGCTATGGATATCAGTAGATTCATATTTTTTAAAAAAGAAAAGGCTGTTTGTCAGCTCTAGAATGTGCTGCTTTTTTCGATGTATGTATGAGTCTATCAAGTTATCATCTCCTGAAAAAGGACAGATGAAAAAGGTAGCTGTACCTGATCAGGAGGAGAGAAAAAAAAAAAGCCAACCAAAAGTCCGTGATGGGCTAGAAATAACTAAAATTTGGAACCGCTCATTCTGCTTCTTTCTAATATTTAGAAAGGTATTAAAACAAAACAAACCCAAAACCAACCCCTGAAACATATCCTGGGTCAAAAATTCACAAAAGTAGTATCAGAACTTGAATACATGCTAGTGAAAATGTAAATTGCTCAAACAACAGGATAAATAGTTCAGCCAAATTTGATCATTAGCAAGCCGTGTATCAAAATGAAACAATATACGGCTAAGATACCTTGCAAGCTCTCCATGCTCATGTCCTTTCTGCGCATCTGCTTGGTATGATACTTAAACGTATATTTATGCAGAAAGCACGGTGAAATTCTGCACCCCATGTTAATACGGGTACTTGCAGTATGACCATGGTCCTGTCTTCTCTAAAACCAGTTAAGACAAACTTTAAAAGTATGCTAACAGTTATTTAAGCATATGGTAAGATGTCATGACGGAGTGCCAGTACAGCCTGTGTGCAATTCGGTCCCTCTCCCAGCCTCACATCACCACTGCACAGTATTTAGCACCTGTTTTTCAAAGAGCGCAATGGCCCCAATTATTAACTGCAAAATATTTTCCTTTGGGATTAGAGTGAACCCTGTTCATCTAGTTTATAACAAAACGCAACGCAAAGGAACTTTTCACTAGCAGAAAATCACTACTTTCATAAGAGAAGAGCGTGTTCAGCTCTGGAATTGTGTTCCTCGGGAAATTCTGCAGGTCTTGAGTGAAGTGGCATTCTGCAGTACTGGAATTTAAGCTTTTCATTTTTTTTTCTTTTGCAAAAATGATAATGTCTTATGTTGGCATATAGTGGATGAAAGTGAGAATTGCACAATGTGCAAAGATAAAATTATTTTTCAGGGGGGCGAGAGCAGATAACATCAGGGATTTTATTGTATCTTTTTTCTACATTTGGAGGAGGTGAGAGTAAGAGAATAAACCAAGCTATACATTTGGATATACTGTAAGTGATGATATACTTGACTAATTAGGAAGACATTATACTACACCAGGTGGTAAATGCCTCCTTGATCTTGTATAGCTGCTTTCACGTCACACCTTTGTTTCGAACAAAGCTTGAACCTTTGGACTTTATGTACAGGAGTTACCACTTTTCTCTCTTGATACCCAAATGCGAATCAAACCCGTTGTTTTGGTTCAAGACAAGCTTCCAAGCCATAAATATCAGCATATGCAGAGTCTCAGGTTCTACCTTAGTGAATGGTATTATAACTCTGCATTGAATGGTATTATTGTTCCATCATGGGACAAAATAAATGTTATTTTTATTTTATAATGTTATTTCTTTGCAGATACCTTAAAGAGAAATGTGCATTAAAGTTGATGCAAATACAGATGCAATAATTAACCCTCCTTTAAGTACATCTACTGTGAGAAACAGCGGAATTTATTATTGCTGATCAACTTCTAAAAATAGTTCCAGTAACAATTACTGAACTTGGCTTTGTCTTTTAGAAACTACCTAGAAATCCCTCCTAAAAATGTATAAGTGAGTTACAGGTTACAGATTAGAGTAATAACAATTACTATCACTGTGAATTATCTTAGTTCTCATCTTCTGTCACTTATCTTAGTTCTCATCTTCTGTCACTATGGTTGCTTCTACATAAATCCTGTTTTTTTCTGAAGACAGGATTGTTACCTTCAGAGCTACTACTTTTAAAATTTGCATTAAAAATTAAGATTTTTCATTTGTTTTAGTAGAAAACTAAAAAAAATCTTCCCCTAAAGAAAAAAAAAATTGCATTTCTCCACTTCATAATTTGTGTTAAATTTTACACAGAATTCAGAAGTTTCTAGGATTTGAGACTTGAGTTTATAAAGAAATCCCCAAAACTTTTCAAAGAAATCTTTGTAAATGTAACGCGTCTGCTTTATAAAAAGTGTCAAGAAGGGGGAATGGTAGTCTCAATAAGGAGTTGTTCTGCACTCGTTTTTGTTGGCTTCCTTGCTTAATTTGTAATCTGATACGTTTAAGAGCACTTTATACTAAAATAACATTAACTCTAATCCTACAAATGTATACTACATGCTTGACTTGATGTAGCCTGAATAATCCTATTGAAAGCTATCGGGCCTATTAATTTAGAAACATGCCTTAGTTAAAGCTAAATATTTAAAATTGGAATGGCTTTGCCTGCAAACCTATCTTCAATTGCTGTGTCCTTGTTTTTCATGCGCTACGTCCTTTACGGCCATTACCCCTACCCTCAGCACGACGTCGCTCCCTGGCCCCCCCCCCCGCCCCCATCCAGGAAAAGCTCAAACCCACAACTCTGCTCCTGGCCAGGCACCTAGCTGCCATGTCTAGGATGTCAATCAAACTTTTGACACCTGTAACAACCTTGCCCTGTTTCTCTCTGATGGAAAGGATGGTTATTTGTATGCTAATCCTACATGCCACCACCCTCAGATCAAACTGCTGGTGGATGATTTAAGGGTCTAACTCTAGGCTTGTCTCCGCAGCCCGTTGGCAGCTGATGGGCTCTGCTCTCCACGGTTTTCCTGGGAGACTGCGAGCGGTAGGAGGTGGCACAAAACTTTATTCAAAAGCCCTGGGATTTTGTGTTGATGTTTGTGAATCTTGGATTCTCGATTCACTTTTTCTTCATGCTCCAAAATTGTGCTAATGAACCTGTCCGGTGCATTTAGCAGCTTCGAGCTTCTAGAAGGATGTGTTCATTTTTATTAAGATATTAAATTCATGCATTTTTATGCTCCACATAGTATTAAAAAAAACCCCAAATCCAGCATGACATTGAATACTTATAACAGGGAGCACTAAGAAGTCAATTAAAATATATTCTTTCCGCTCAGAATTTCACTTATTAAAACAATCTCAAAACCTAGAGGAAATGCTGCAAACATCGGAGCAAATGTGCTGGTTTTAATGAGCCTGGCTGCAGTCTGAAGTTAGCCAAGAGCGCTTCCCCGCAGCACCTCCTTACCTAATTCACTCGTAAGGGGGAGCGAACCTCTAGTAAAAGGAGTCAGGGAGCAAAACAAAGAGAAACAACTACTTCATGAGCGCACATACAAGGATGGGTGTCTTCTGCGCTTTTCTGAGGCCTTTCATTACCATCCCTGACGTGTCCCTGTCAGGGTGCCAATTACTCTCTGTCTCCAGGTGCAGCACAGCCTGAGTGTTTTCCTGTAATAGCCATAACAGCGTCTCACTACTTCTCCCTATTCCTCGTGTCTTTTAAGTAGGTTCTCATCAGACAATTATAGGTAAAATATACATATGTATTTTATAAGAGCGCATCTGAAATGCGTAGGGTAAGTGGTAGTGCCCATTGCAAGTTCTTTAACAATTTGGCCACGGAATAGTTTGAAGGCGAGCGCCAGTGCTTCTCCCTGCTATGGTAAGCAGATGATTGCTTTCATCCACTTCTTTTCCCTCCTTATACAAATATACCTTCTCTGCTAAAAGACCGCTGAGGTTTACTCTGAATAAAAGCTAGTATATATTTGCAAAATTTACTGTAATTTGTCAGATTATCAGTCTTGATAGTAATGTACTGTGTCTGAAAAAATAACTCTGGAACCAACTATCCTAAGTAATCTTATTACTAATCATCTAGTCTTACTATGTCGGCAGATAAACAGTTTTCCTCATGGCCTGTTGAAAAAGTAATTTTTATCTGTTTTATATATGTGTGTGTGTATAAATATGTGTAAGGTTATTTCAGCAGATGTACAATCACTCTATAATTTTTTTGTCTGATGCTTTCATTTTAACCACCACAAATCATTTTCTTCTGAAGTCCAGCTTTTTCTCCTCATAAGCCAATCCTTCTTGTTTGAAGGTGTGCCTTTTGGAAAAGTTGGTTCTTGCCACCAACTCCTACATCCCTCATGTTTTGCTTATTTGTGCAATACTGTCAATATTATGTAAATAGTATAGTGTTGCTTTTAGCAGAGTATCAAAAAGCTGGTACAGGGACAAGTATTCTGTTTCTACACCCACCCACCCCCACCCCCCACCCCCCCCCCCCCAAAAAAAAAGGGATGGGGAGGGAAAAAAAAAAATTAGGAAATTGTTGCAAGCATGTTTAGTTTCCCAGAAAATCTTGCCTAAGCGGAAAGATGTGATTTTTGTCAGTTTAAGCCTAGAAACAATTATCCCTGCAATGCACTTGAGAACCAACCCTCTTACCTCCCTAACTTTGAAGAACTGTTTTATGCATGCTTTTAAGCACTGCTTCTTTGAATTCTTAAGCTCTAACTGACCTCTTGTGGAACCAAATCTAACCTAGACCCGGTGTGCTATTCTGTTGAGAAAAGGCATTGAAAAACACAGGTCCATAGCCTCTGGGCTGCATCAGCTTCCAGCAGTGCCTTGCTTTCCAGATTGAGTGGTGACACCCAAAGATGGCATCTTCCTGATAGGAGGAATAAACCAGATATTACCAGTGTATTTGCTGTCTGTCTCTTGGTTTGTCACAGGAGAAAAACAAACAAACAAACAACCCAACATATGGCAGTTACTGCTAATTCAACGTCACTGCAGTGTGGCTTGTTGCAGGCACTACTGCTGAAGTTCTTGTGTCTGCCCATTTCAGTGGCAATGTGTCTGGTGAATGCTGTAGTCCCTTCTTCCTTCTGCTCTGTCTGAGGGGCAGAAGTAGGCATGGCTCTAGTTTTTATATGAAGAAGCTAGAGAAGCAAAAGGGTTAACAGCTGCACCTTTTTCTCTGCTTTCCCTGAAATTTCAGAATGCCAAAGATGACAGAACCGTAACGCTGGTGTAGGCGACTGTCCTTCCTCATCAGTAATATTTGGGGAGGAAAAATTATTAAATTGCAAATTTAAGAAAACTTGTCAAGAGAAGAAAACATCAGTTGTCGTTAGATGGGACCCCTGCTTTCTGTTTCTAAAACTGAATGCAGTCACCAAGACAGCTGCATCTGGGCAGATCACTCTTCCATAGACTTGCAGTCTTGCTGTCAATTTTCCATCCTCCTTGTCCTCAAAGGGATCATCATCAAACTGGACAACTCCCAACTTTTTAGTGGTTGGGAAAGAGTGACAGTTCGTGTGCTCCAAACTGAGTGGTTTTGCTGCAAGATTAATTCTGGAGATCCTCTGTCATTCTGGATGTGGGGATGTGTGAACAGAGGCTGCCCGTTGCATGCAGAAGTTTTGGTGAGGAAGAAATCCCTGTTGGGAGTAACCCAACCTTTCTCTGCGTTCTGCATCACTGTTGTCAAACCTCCCACCCTCCCCCTATCCAAAAAAACCCAAACAAAAGCCCTCAAGAAAAAAAAAAGAACAGAAGAAAAAAGTCTTATCACATTCTGCTAGCTCCTCCGTAATAAGGATATGAAAAATATTAACAGGCACTCACTAGAAAACAGATGAAAGCGGCACGTGCAGCAAGTCAGAAGAAGGCTGCATTATGGCAGCAGATGTTTGGCTCTGCCAGGTTTAAAAGGTTAACGCCAAAAGGCAGGCTTGGAAAAAAGTTCCAGTAAAGGGACAAGAAAGAAGAAAGGATTGAAGTCAAAGCATGTTGCTATATTTGTCCCAACATAAATAAGGTCTAGTCACACACATGATATTTATATCAAATGTTTCTTCTCATGGTTCTAACTGTATTAAGCATGCTGTTGTTGCTTCCTTAATGCAATCTCCAAAGGTCAATCAAGTTAAAGAGTCAGGCTGATGAGATTAGATATTACTTTAAAAAATGACCAAAAAAAAGTGTGTTTTGAGAGAGGCCTGAACATGTCTCAAATATAATTCTGTCTGGTTTGCTCCAGGTTTCTGTATCTTTTCCTGGAAACACTGTGTGAACTGAACTGATCTACTTTAGCTCTGAGTGTGCTTTCTCGTTCTCTGGTGATAGCTGAGGTATCTGCATGTTGTTGGGAAGAGATGAGGGAGTCTTCTGGGCACATGACAAAAAATAAAATGACACATTTAAGTGCTTTTTTTAATGCTCCAGGGAGATTTTACTATCTGAATTGTGTGCAGTGAGCAGGGATTTTTCATTTCATACATCATTCACGACTTGCTGCAGTGATTCCAAAAAGTCATACAAGCTGAGTCGCTGCTTGAACCAAAGCGCAGAATTTTTAGTTTGTGAGTTTTAGCAATGGATGTCAGAGCTTTATTAAGGCTTCACCCAAAATTTGCAGTGGAGAGGTACCGTGTCAAGTGTTAGAGAAAAGGAGTAATGTGTCTGAGGACACAGGAGGATGCACAGTAATGACTATGGGAAGATCCAGCATGATTTTTCCTTCCCCTCCTTGTTCTCCCATTGCGATTAGCTTGATGCACAAGGAAGGTGAGCAAGTCCCCAGCTTTGTCTTTACTCCAGATACTAAAGTCTTGTGGTAGCACTAGCCAAGGACTTTGTTTTACATTAGGCTATTGCACTGATACAGAGCTGTGAGCAGCATGTGAAGTTTGTCTCTGGTTTTACCCTCTCATGCATTTATTTAGGATTAGTCAACACCTTTTCCAGCAGTTGTGAAGTGTCTGGGATGATATACTAAAGGTGAGGTGATTTAAATCTAGTTTTATAAGTATTTTTCACCTGCTTTAGAGGCTTTGTAGCAAATGCATGAATCTTGAATCACTATAGTAAAAAACAGCGGGTGGGGGGAAAACCTTTTCTAGCAATGTCACCTGTGAACGCTGAAGTTGGACCGGCCTTCTGTGTCTGTCAGCAGAGTTGGAATGAGTGGATACACAAGACTCTGGACAGACGGGTGAGCATCTTGTTTTACGGAGTTACATAGCAGTGACCGTCCCTGTGACCACCGTGGGCTTTCTGTTTTTTTCTGTAGTCTCAAGAAAGCAAGCAACCTAATTACCTGGCAGCCCTAACAGATCAGCTGTCTTAAAAACAGAGTTGTTACTGATGCCCTGACAATGCATTCTTCAGAAATGAAGGAATGCAAATAGTCAGACGGAAAGACAAGCTCTGTACCTGGAAGGCTCTGGGCAGTAGCTCTCTGAGCAGTCTTGGTTAGTGTGACAGTGTACCAGATTCTACTTTGGCGTCTGCAGTGCTTTTTTCTGATGGCCTCTTGTGGCCCTGTACTGTTCTGCTCCGTGTCCTTTCCGTTCATTCCCAGCCTAGGTTTTTCAGTTATACCAGTTCCAGGGTGAGGGAAGCCCTGGTGGGAAGCTGCTGAGGTCCTCCTGGAAGCCAGACAGACTATTCAGGAAACAGTTAAAAGGCCAGCAATTGTGATCCTATCTAGTGCCAAAATTTCAACCTAAGATCCTTGAAGTTATTTTTGTAGCCTTACAGCCCAGCGCTGCTTCAGCTGCCAAAGGAGCTCAGCGTAATGTTGACAGGTCTATCCAGAACATCTGCTGTGAACCCTCCTTTGGTTCTGCCAAAGCAGAGTTTGTAGGATGGGCCCTTGGAAGGGAGTTTATGGTCGCGTTCCCCCATTCACCCGGCAATTCCTCCTCGGTTGGATGCAGGGCCTGCAGAGCCCATTTATCATGTTCCAGCCCCTTCATCTGGCACTCGGTACCTACAGGAGGGCAGGAATCTGCAAACAGGCTTTGTTATGACAGAGATCTCAAGATCTTGTAGCAGATGTTGCTGGTGAGAAGCAATTTTGTTCCAGCCAAACCTTCTTCAGCTCTGCTGAGGAGATGCATAGAGAATCTCATAAGGCTACAGGCTTTGGCAAGGAAACTCAGCATTTACCACTGCCAGCTACTCTCTATATTTCTTTTTGAAGGCTATGTAGAGCAAATGATCTCTTCTCTGTCTCTGTGAAACAGCTGTAAATTTCTCTTCCTTTAAACCCCCCCCCCCCATTATACAACCCTGACAACAGCCAACAGTTATCAGATGCAAAATGGACTATGTGCCTAGGATAGAGAGTTGTGTATCCGCTTCTCCTGATCGATCTGCTGGACGTTTTGTATGCCAGCACTTTAACTTAAAATATTCCCAGGAAGTAGAAGTCCCTCGTAATTTCTGTAACAGCCTTTTAAGAAGTCTTGTCACTTTTTAAAAAGATATTTGCTTCCCCTTTTCTCTCTGCCCCTACTCGGCTCCATCGTTGTTTGCTTTAACCTTACCCTCTGTATACAGACTGCTGCTTTACCTTGTGCTGCAGTCCTCTCTGCTTTGGGCCCAGAAGATCTAACCAAGATATTTTTGGCTTACTTTAAATCAGTGTTTGTGATAATCCCTTTCCGCTAATTCTCAGAAGCTAAAAAGGCTTTTCTTGTTTTGAGGGAGGAAGTTTTGCCTTAAATTTGGATCTCGGACTGCATTATTTCTGTCTTGCCGCCCAAGGTGTCTGTTCCCTCGAGACTCAGAAAATGTCCCGTGCTGGTTTTTATAGTAGATACAGCTAAGATCTTGGGAGAGATTTGCCTACCACAAAAGATCATTTTATGGAGCAGTGAAGTTACCCAAACTCTCTAAAAAATTAAGTCAATCCTGCTTGTTTTCTTTTCTCACCATGATGATTCTATCCCAAAGGGGAAAAAAGAGTCATATTTCTTTAAAGGAGCAATTAACAAGTAAATAATGCATCGTTTTTGCATCTGAGTAATTTTGTATACTTGATTGATTTTATTCTCATGAATAATTCTCTGCACGTTACCTGCTTATAGTGCTTTTGTAGTTTAGGGTGCTGGATGAAAGTCACGTTCGGGTTCAGCAAAGCCAATGAGGTTTCCAAAAGTGCTCCACGCTCCTGCTGATTTTTGAAATCGGAGGAGAATTGTGCCAGTGTTGAGCTGTTTATAAATCCACTCCCAACCTACCGATTCACAAAAAGAGATGTTGACCCTGCTGCAGATGGCTCGCATGAGGTCGTATACGCCCACATAACGTATGGCAAAGATGTCACAGAAGAGAGATTCTCGGAGGTGGTCCCTCGCAGCTAAAGGGGACTTCATGTGCATCAGCACCAGAAAACTTGTTTTTCCAAGGACTATAATAGTCTGAGTAACTACTGAACTGCAGCCCCTATGTAAATTTACTGTGAATTTCGGAACTGCTGCCATTGCGGTCCTCGTGCTGTAGAATTGCAGGGTTGGGTGCACTTCACACAGAAAAATTGCCATTTTTCTTCTCGTCTTGCCAGGACCCTATTATTTTAAGTGCAAAACATCTTTATTTTATAAAGTTCTTGTTCCTGCTTGTTTTGGGGAGAGTGGGCTTGTTTAAAGGAAAAAAAAAAAATTGTTACAAGATTGTTAGTTAAGCAGCCCACTGAAAGGCTTGTTATTTTGTTTTTACTATTAAAATATCCCCTAATCCACCTTGCTGGGTTTCTACCGTTCTTGTAATATTCAATCAAGCCCTTGTTTTGTGAGAAATGTCACAATGCATTGTTGGCACTTTACAAACCTACAGCCCTCGGCAATAGTTAATGAGAGGCAGGGTTTTTTCCCTGTGCAGGACACAATGAAATTTTAGACAGATGAATGCTAAGAGAACCCTATGTACCGAAGGCAATGTTTACTGCATGTAATACATATCATTGTTTGTCTCCTGTAGTGAAAAATACTTGTGTCATGCTGTTAAAATATACTCCTGACAGAACAGAGCTTGCTATTATAGGGTCCATTGCTTAAAAAAATGATATACTGACAGAAATACAATTTAAGAAAATTTAACACCAAGGGTAGTCGACCATGTAGGCTACTATTAAGGGGCCAAAACTCAAGGCCATCGTTTTATTAAAAACGAGAGATAGTTTATTTGCTAGTAGTAGGTAAAGTTAAAAAAAAAAGGGAGAAAAGAGAAAAGAAAAAAACCAAACTTGCATCCCTTGGTCTCTAGTGTGTAAAAAATTAATAAAATCAACAGTTCAATAAGATTTTATTGCATAAATGTTTAAGTAAAACGTTTTAGAAATGCTTCAGATTTTTAAACAGTTACTTATGCTGTGGAGCGCTGTAGCACTACAGTGCGTAACAAATTGTTGCTTTTGGATGCAAGGCACACCCAGTGCTTTTCATAAAATGAATGGTGAATCAGTTTGTGCATTCCTCCATATTTTTCTTTGGTTTTAGAAGCATATTGAGATTAACAATTTACTGATGTGAGCAGATACTGTATTGTATTTGGCTGGCTAACCTTGTGCAGTTAAATCGTCAGATGTTTGCTTTAAATTAACAGTGGTCAAATTATTAGTCACTAATTTTGATCTAGAATTTATTTGCTCTTTCCCATTTCTTCACTGCAAATTTCTAATTGCAAATTGCTAATTCATGCCTTGCGTCAGTCCACGGGGCACCGACAAGCCATTTTTTTTTGTATCCGCCTCGTGCAACTAATTACCAAAACCACAACTTGTGTTCCTTGGTGAAGAAGCTTTAATTTCTCAGACGCTAAAAGGTAAACAGAAAATACTTGGCTTGTGCAGAAGATAAACAGCCTTATATTGGTAAGTGATAGATTCAGTAAAGTGTACAAATGGGCATCTCTGGGCCCTTGGAGCTTTAAAGAGCGCTCCCCAGCAGGGTTTGGGTTTGGGTTATGTGTGGTGATGTTGGACCACACGGGCGGTCTAGTAAAGGCGGCACCAGAGTGGGTATCCTTGCTGTACAAAATGTGGGTTTCGAATTAGGTAAACGTTATTAATGCACACAGAGCTTTCAGATTTAACAGGTGGTGTGCTCTGGGGCCAGCTCATTATTTGGAGACTTTTGGAAAATCTGGGCCAGCTCTCTTGAAGATATGGCCACTTGTTTTTACACTTAAAATAGGAAGTAGGGTCTTTTTTCGGGACTGCTCCTTATTCCTGTAGAATGTCATGCTATTTCTGTGTTCATCAAACCAAAATCTTCCCCAGGGATGACAGGAATTGAAGGATTTAAATGAAAGTGCAATTGAACATGTATGTTAAGTTGTTTTTTTAAAAGTGAAGAGTTATTCAGGTGCTTCTTATTTTCAATGGAAAAACATGAGGAAGATTCTCTGATATCACCTAGGAAAATACTATATTTTCCATTAACTGTGTTTGATCATCAGGTACAATTAAATGACAAACAATAAATAGTCATAGTAGTGCAGGAAGAAAGTCACTTTTTTCCCATCAAAGTAATGAGAGGTTTCGTCTTTGTTGTTGTTGTTCCTCACTTATTCTCCTTCCCTCATAGAATAGCCTCATTTCCTCTACTAAAAGCACATTTTACCACCCTGATGATAAGACTCATATATTCACCACAATGAAAAAAACCCCTGAAATAATTATCCAATAACACAGTCATATTCCTGAAGATTGCCAACAATATAACATTTACTGTTGGTATGAATTAATTGTTCACGTCTCCCCCATGAAAGTGTTCCAAGCTCGTACGTACCCTTTAAGGCACATAGAGAAGTTGTCCTTTGAAGACTTCTGAATTCTGAACTCTGAACCTGGAGGTGGTTGTACATATACAATTGTATTAAGTGATGGCAATGGGTGGGCATCACTCATATTTTTGTGGTATCAAGGCCTAAATACTCGTTAAACCTTCAAGTTAATAAATTATTATTGAAGGTACATATTCACTTTACACAAGATTTCGACAGGGTTTGAAAGAGGTAGTGCCAAATTTACGTTGTACTGCACGCTAAAGAAATATTTCTGTTGCAAGTGATTTGTTTATTACAAACATAACTCTCAAATCCAGTTTTCTTTTGCTATTAATACTTTTCTTCTTTATTTGCTTTTTACATTTCTTGCAGATTAGGGCCATAAAAGTCAACAAAGCCAATTTTGGTTTTGTAGACAATTTTACTTGCAGGTTCTGATTTTTGCAATGTGTGTGGGTGTTGCACTCTGCATTATAATTACTCAGTATTTCAGTATAATTTTTATTGTAGTTTTTTTATTCTCTCTCACACGCACACTGTGCAAACAATTTTTAGATTTTTTAAAAAAAGTTTGTTGGGTTTTTTTAAGAAAATATACATATTTGGATGAGTAGTGATTTGTTTCCCTTTATGAAGAACTTCCTTTTTAGTAGTGATCAGTGTAAGTGAAGTACTGATTAGAGTATAATCACAAAATACCAATGTTTTGATATAAAAACCTCAAATAAAGAGAAATTAAACGGAACTATTGATTTGAACGTGCATAACGTTCTTCTAAAATGTAGACGGGACAGGTTTCGAGCTCAGCTGACAATAAGACAGCACGCTTTTGCGATGCAGATAAAATGCCTAAATTGCATAAAAAACATGTTGTTCCACTAGGTTGGCCTTCTCTTTTTCCCCTAGTGGCCAGTTTCAGAATGAACTTGCCCTGCGCTGAAGTCATCTTTAAAACCACAGATGACAGACTGATGGCTACCTCCTCTTCCTTGAGCTGGGAAGGCCGCCTGTCTGACTTAAAACGAAAAGTCCCTAAAAGTAGCAATTAAACTTTCTAGCAGTCTCACATCTGGCCAGCTGTTGAACTACTCTGTCACAGGGAAAGGTTGCTGGTGAGCGTTGGAAAACGGCCCAAATAAGAACTGAGGGCAAAACCAGGTAGTGAATGGATTCACTGTGAACTTGGACGTGCACTTGAAACCAGCAGCTGAGGAGAACATGTGAACGTACATCCCTGACGTACTTCAACATCTTTAACTTCCAGAAAGTAAGGACCTGCTGGAAGGGCGAAAATGTGGAGGTTGGTTAAGAACCACCATGGAAGATAGCTGTAGAAACCTCCCCGCAACTTACATATCTTAGATACGATT
Source organism: Grus americana (assembly GCF_028858705.1). Lineage (NCBI taxonomy): Eukaryota > Metazoa > Chordata > Aves > Gruiformes > Gruidae > Grus > Grus americana. The sequence continues at coordinate 71,729,208 of NC_072852.1, read as the reverse complement.
AAACTGCTGGTGCGCTCTGCACAGTGCTTGCCACCCCAATCAGAAGAATTTTTTTTTTTTAATCACTTTCTTGTGCTTTCCCTATTTTTGTTGCTTTCACCTGTGATTGTCCTGTGCCTTGATTTCAAATTGTCAGTGATGGTGCTGTGCCTGAATAGTGCCAAGTGCGTGGCTGAGACCTGTGTGGGGCCCTCGCCGTGCCTCCACGGGAGAGGTAGCAAATGATGGTAGTGTCTGCAGTAGTGCAGGGATTGCAAAAGGCTACACAGCTGGTTCTGTCAGAAGGTCTGGTAGTGCCAGGCAAGTCACTAGAGAAGACCCATGGTTTAATAACAAGAACAGAACTGGTGGAAGATGATGATCTGTTGTGCACTCACCGAAAAATAAAAAAAAAAAAATTAAAACTATTTTAGAAGTGGTTTTATGTTTTCTCTTTCCTAGAATGTAGATATACGCTTCCTCTACATACACGCGTGCAAACGAAAAAGAGAGAAAGAGGATTATGACTATTGTTCTTTTGGTGCCAGTCCTGCAAATCTTCCTAGTACAAGCGAACCTACTGGGCTCAATAAGAGTATTTGCTTGATTAAAAATTTATACAACTTATTGGAGAAATGCTTATGATGTAGTGATATGATATAGCAATACAAGCTTTTCCCCTCATAAAACAGGGAGCTCTTACTGTGAATCTATTTTATATAGCAGATAGTACTTGTGTGGAGGTGATATCGCAGAGGCCGGTGTGCGTTTCCATCGGTGCTGTAATTGTGGCTCCCCGGGAAACGCTTCCACCGCCTCTCATCAGCGCACGAGGCCGGCGCAACACTTCTGCGTGGTCACTCCTGCCACGGCTTCGTAAAAGAAAGGACTCACAGAATGACTCGTGTCTGTTTAGCACTGTCAGCGGTCACTTAAAGGGTTATTACCGCACCTCGCTCTCTTCTGGAAGATGGCTTTCCTCCTCCTCCTAAGCCTGTCCAAAAGAAATAGTTCAGGGGGAGGAGTTGGGCAAGAGGAGCCAAAATGTTGCCTAACTTTAGATGCTATAGTCTCTCACTGAAACTTAACGATGTTACAGATGCTGTCAGGGGAAGAAAATCACCCTAGAAATAAAACTGGGGTTTTGTCCTGCTATTCAGATCTGTGGGGTTTAGATCACCTTCTATAAAAGCAATAAGTACACTAATAATAAACCTGATCTGTGATTCTCCTTCTTGCCTTTCTTTTTCCAATGTTCTTGGTAGGTGATGAATTTCACAGGTAAGTCAGATGTGTTCCAGTTTCTATCCTATGTACAATTAGTTGATTAAATAGGAGAAATCACAAAAAATTAAATTGAATTCTTTCATCCAACATAAAATCTTTTTTTTTTTTTTTTAAATCAAGGTGACGTGATAGTGATACCTATAGTTTTCCATGCATAAGCTTAGTTCTTGGTAGAAAAAAAACCCATCATTCTAAAGATAGTGTGCAATAATTAATTTCAACCAATATCTGTGCCAGGAAGCATTTTAGTTGAGGTGTCTGCAAATATTCAGTGATTATAAACCAGCCATTTACACTGTTGAAACAAATTCAGCTGTAAATGTGAATTTCTGTCCTGCACTTTCAGAAGTATTCATTGATTCTTGAATTTTATGTCTGCTCATAGATGGCATGATTATGTAAATAAATGAAAATATTATTTGGTCACATATGAAACCCTTCTTTGTTGGACAACCATTTGGAATCAAAATAAGCTGAAAAGAAGCATCTGTTTTGGGAATAAATAGAAAATATGGAAGACTATGGAACTGTACAGCAATGATCTACAAGAAATATCTGTAACTGCAATATGCTGCATATTATTACTCCAGACTATGTTGGGGTTTTTTCTTCCTACATTTTATACTCTATGAATTGAGATATCTTAGATAATTAACATACCCTTTAATTATTTTTAAGAGTAGGGGAATTTAATAGGCCTGTGGGAACACTCTAAATAAAAATAAAAAATGCTAAGTAAAGGCTAGTTAACAAGCAGGCTTTTTCATGAGGAAAAAAGCACTTGTCCCTGGTATCAGACATTTGTTACATTTTTGCATAGTTGTTTTTTGTTTTTTTTTTTTTTCCTAGACAGACTCTTACAGTGTGGTAACACATGGTCCAATTCAGGAAATCAATGCGGATATGATTCATCTCTATGAAGTCTGCAATCTTTTCCTCATAAAACTAAGGAATATTCAACACTATGAAAACTTGCACGTCTAGAAATATTGACATGCAATATTGGCAAAATACTCCTAATAGGAATATACTGAATCGGTATAATAAAACAGTCTCCCATGAGCGGAAAACCCATATTTGTACAAACATGGGGTTTAGAAGTATTACTCTCTCTATGCTAGCAGGTTTTTTCGTCAGTTCAGTTGGAAATAGCACCTCTTACCCCTATGGGTTTGCTAGCAGATATGTGGGGTATACATTGCAGAATTTGGGGCCGTTATCTGTACAAGTAATTCCTCAATAATTTCAGGTCAATTTAATACTTGTAAAAAAATAGTGGGAAAATATCTTAATGGAATTTTTGGGCAGAGTCACGGAGAAAAAGTGGTCTTTGCTTGTGTGGGGCAGCAGGTGAGAAAAACCCTGCTGAGCGGTGGTTGCATACGGACCGCATCTACCTGTACTCTGCTAGTGGGCTGCTGGGTCTAGCAGGTAGGCAGGACTCGTGCGTGCTCTTGCCATGGCATTCGTTTGTACGTCTCGCCGTCTGTCCTGCCGCGCGGAGCTGGCCCTGGGTGAACTTCATATCTGGTGCTGTAACTGATTGTTCTGAAACGTCTCCCTGCACTCTGATTAATACTTCTCCAGCTTCAATTAAAATGTAGCATGAAGGGCTTTGGCCTTATTATTTTCCCCTTTACGTGCGTGTCTGTAAGGAGGATAATTTTCATTTTTTTTAATCAAAATCAACTCAAGTTATCCTCTCATACTAAAATGAACCACATCAAACTGAAGAGCTCGGGGCTAGATTTCCAAAGAATTTGGACATAGGAAACCTCTGAGAATTTTGACTGTCTCTTTCTCAAAATCCCGAGTAGTACCCCAAAAGTCCTAAGGTCAACTTATATGACAATTTTGTATTCAAAAGATGAGGAATGACCGATGCTGTGCAGGGGTAAGCATTGTGCAGATCAGGCTTTCTCTAGTTGGCTGTGTATTGCTTGGGTTTACGCGTATACTGGGTCTAGTAGGGTAGCCGGTTACAACAGTAAACATAACCAATAATATTCCTTGTAACCATTCTTACTGCATTCCTGAGTAAGCTTTTGGTGGGCTCCTTTCTAAGGGGTTCTGTCCTTATCCCCTCCCTTACAGCTCTTACAACCAGTAGCTGGCTATAAAGAGAGGGAAAGACTCCTCCATTGCTTCATCTACCATTGCATCGTCCTTAGTAGAGACTTTGAACTCACCTCTTAAGCTACCAAGAAGCTCCTGTGGTAGCAGCATGATTTCCTGTTGCCTTGCTGTAGGTAGCAGTTGGAGGGAGTGACCTCAGTTGTCAACTGCTATTGCTTATCAGGGGTTGCGCGTTCTTTCCGGTTAGCCCTGCCCAGGGACATGTGTGGGACTCTGTGATGCCGTGATAATCCCACCAGCGATATGGCTGTCTTGTCCAGATCATGGAGACATTTAGCCTTGACAGAGGTACATTTACATTTGTGGGAAAACTCTTCCCATCTAACTTCACAAGTGATGGGAAAGGTGGGGTAGACCATGTATCAATGGAAGATGCCCTAAATTTGCCATGGTGCCCATGCCAAATATTTCTTTAAAGCCTCAGAAATGGTGGTAACTAGCTGACTGGAAGCATTGAAAACCCCTCACAACAGTTTACAAAAAGTTTCATTTCTGAAATGTAACTGGAGTTAGGAGAAAGGTGAACTCCAGTGGAAGGTGAGACTTGAAACCTGGGTGCAATGATGAGCTGGGTCAGGGTCTGCACAAACATATATCCTATTAAGTGAGAGCGAGTACGGATATACAGCAAGGAATGGACCTGGCAGCAAAGGAAAAACCTGAGGTAGTAGAGAAAGGTAACAATACAAGAAACAGCAATAAGAATGAAGGAAAAGGAATAGAATGAGGTAGAAACACAGGAAGACAAAGGGGTGAACAGTTGTAAGGAGGAAGAAACAAAAGATCTGCAATCCAGGTTAGCATTTTATCTAATAGCCTGTGTTTTGCTGGTAGAAACAAGATTGAAAAGACTGAGGCGGGCATCTCTGTTATTTTTACTAGTTCCTATTTTCCTAGTTGCTTTATTTTGGAACTTGTAGTTTACAATATTGGAGCAAGGATATAGAAGATGTGATCCTCTGCTTAACTGTGCTTCAGTCTAGTCACCAGCAACGGCGTGGAGCAGTAGTAGCTCCTTTTTGGTTTGACAGTATCTAAAATCTTCTCTGCACCAGCACAAAGGCCTCCAAAAGGTGCAGGAAAATAGAGAATACTCCCACAGTGTTGCCAGACTCCTCTCGCTCGCTTTAAGGTTATGGGTGGGTGGGGATGTGTGGGAGTGTATGTCTGTCAAATATTTTTCAGATACCTTTTGGAGCAACAGCAGCTGGTACAGGTGCCGGGACAGATCTGACTGGGCTCTGCTGCTCCTGCGGCAAAGGATGTTTCCCCAGGAGGGCGAGATGCACTCACAAACTCAGGGTGACCTCAGTTTTGAAGGAAGGGCATGAAAATGCCTACAGCCAACCATGTCTCTCCTCCCAAGGGTGCCTTCTCCCACATTGCTCACTCGTTTGTCTATATTTGAGCAGCACTTTAGTTTTTAAAAATGAACCCCCCCGCTGCTTGCATGGCAGAGTGTACTCTCTTCCAGAAACGTATGCGCTAGCCACGAATAGGCAGTGCAACAGGGAGAGCAAAGGGGCTGCTGTGCTGAGTGGAGTACACTAAATAGTGCGACCGATTCAAAACTGCCTCCTCCCCCTCCCTCCAACCATTGCAGTAACACACCTCCTTAACTTCATCAGCCTCCTGTTCCTTTGCATCACCCCTCAAGCAAGGCAGCCCTGGAATATCACAGAAATAATCCAGAGCAGAATAAATTTACCTGCTCCCGCACCTAGGTGGAACAGGATCGCTTCATTCACACTTTTCCGCGCTCTTATCTCTCCCCATCGCTTAAGCTTGTGCTTGCAGCAGTGCCTGCCACGCTGTCTGCTGCTGACCGCCGCAACAGGCAGGCGAGGGATAAGCTGTAATATCAGCTCATCTTCAGTGGCTCGGAGTCGTAACGGCAGTAGAAACCAAACGAAATTCCCATTTCCCCTACTCCAGAGCGATGCCTGGGAACACTGGATTTGCCACACTGTTTTAATGTGACATATCTGGGACCTGGCAACAGGCGCGGGGGGAAATAGTTTCAGAGGAAGGGTGGCAAAATAGAGCGAGCCAACTTTTGCCGAGCTATTCAAGATTTGCTGGGGTTAGGGATATTGCAGGTGGAGGAGGATTTCATCCTGATCTCTGCAGTTATCTGTTGTCATGCCAGAGGTGTAATTTGATGACCCCCATATAAAAATATGTGATAGTCAGCGTGTAATACAATGTATACAGTATACGTGACCTACAGCTAAATGCCATTTCTTGTGTAATAATTTTTATTGATACTTTTGAGATTTTTTTTTTCTCTACTATTGCCTCTTCATACTTTTATCAAAAAATCCTTATTAAAGCCATAGATAGGTATTTTTCACAGAAAGTTCCCTAAGTTTCAGGGGAAAAAAGGGGCTTATGCAAATAAGTGGCAAATGCGGGGTTTGGTGTGGGTTTTTTTCTCTTTCTTTCTGAAAAACAAAAGCTATCTCAGGTTTTCAGAGAAATTTCAAAGTAAATAAGGAAATATTCTCCATACAATGCCTTGTAGTCTCTCTCCAATGTTTTTTCCTCTAAGTCACGTTATCGTGCTACACCCTGACTTTGTGCAGTCCTTTTTTAGATCTACATAAGTAGTATATGAAGAGAAATAGTCTGGATTTGACGGTCCTACTATAGAGCATGCTTTCGTATCATCATATAACAACGTATGCTGTTTACGAAAAATGTACTCGAGCTTTTAAAATGTCCCCCTAAGTATTTGACTGTGACTGTCCCCACTGAATTTCGGTGGCTGACTACTCCCATCCTGCTGTATTTCCTCCTCAGCTTAAATTTTACCTCGGTACAGTTCAGGAAGACCCCTGCTCTACATAAATAATAGATAAATTGACAAGACAGCCTTGACCACGCTGTGGCCACATCTCCTGACGGTACGGGGAAATAAGAACCGCTCTCTTTTAAAGTAGATGCAGGCTGGGACCGTGGAGTGGGAACTGTTGAGTTTTAATCCTAGATGGGATTAAATCCCAGACTCTCCGTGTCACCTTGATCAAACTGCTGATGAGGTGGATTTTCAGGGGCGTGAAAGACAGTTAGGCATCCCTCCGTGATTGAGGAGCCCCGGGAGTTCACCGTTTTATGGTCCTTTGTGCTCCGAGACCCCCTGCCTGGGTGTCTCTCACTCTCCGGTGGAGGCTGGTGCCCTCCCCGTCCCACAGGCCGGCCGCAGCTCTCGGGAGTTCCCGGCTGGAGACGGAAGCATGGCTAAAGCTCTCCCATGTTAGCACGGCTTTGAACAGTGGCACGTAGCCCCCGAAGGCTCTCCTTTCCAGAGCAGTTTTGTGCGTAATCGTTCAGCTCAGAACAAAGAATTAATTCTTCTAATTGCTCCCCTCGAACTCAGAGCACGCCCCGTCTGATTTTTTTTGGCGGGGAGAGGAAGGTGGGCCGTGAAACGGGAAGCGGCAACGCGTGCCTCCGGCACCGGGGCGCGTTTGGTACTTTTAGGAAAGCTGGGGAGCAGCAATTAGCCGGCACGGGCAGCGCTCTTAAGGGGCGCGGGCTCCGCTCCTGTAATACATCCCTTTCTTAATGCGACTTGATGTAGATAGAGCGGGGGGCCTATCAGGTGTGAAAAGCCCTGCTGCTCCTGGCTTGGAGTGGCCTCCAGACAGCGATTTGGCAACGTCAATCTAGTCATGCTTGATTTGGACACTTAACGCGGTAAAGCAGGATCCCTCTCCCCCCGATCAACTTCTCAATTAGCAAGCTGCCTCCTGTAACGGCCTTGTTTCACAATCCCTCCGGGCCGCTTCAGGGGTCATTAGGGTGAGAAAACTCCAGCGTGAGCTCCAGAGAAGGCGAAGGCGAGGGGAGCTGAGAGATTTCCTAAATACATATAACCCTTTTTCAAGTTGTTTGCTTTCATGGGATTGATTTGTGGCACATTAAGAAGCTTAAGGCTTCGGTATCTTCTTTAAACTGCCCACCTTATCGCCTTCACAGCTGACAGTTCCCTGACAGCCGGCGTGTAAGCAGAGATAACTAGTAGGTTAGTACACACGTATATATATTATATACGAATATTACATACACCGCTTGGCATTTTCTGCTTAAAAAGGGGACGGTGGCGGGGGCGGGGGGAGCTTTTCATTTGTAGTCTCTGCGGTTTTGGTTAAAGAGCAGCCACTGTGAGCAGTCACTAATTTTACGGGCGGATCTGGAGAGGTATACGGGGGGTGCCGATACCCAGCTGCAGTCGGCGTAAAATAATAAATAGGCAAATTTATGTCCTCGTCTCCCAAATTTCTTCCCTTTCTTTATTAGGGAGCGAACTATTGTTACATTAAATATTCAAACTACACAAAATCTCAAGGGCTTTCCTTTCCCACAATGTGTTACCAGTATTCATGCATATGAAGAACAGTAACCCATATACAAACGGCACCTTTTTTAATGAGCAATATATGTCAACATGACACCTTCTTATGAAATGCAGCTTTTTAGGTTCTGCCTTTGTGGATGTAATAATTGAGATGTTTCTAATATATGCAGTTACATTACCTGCTCATTGTTTGCGATTTTGTTCCTCTCCTAACTTTATAATGTTTATAATGCTTCTAGCATTTGCCTCAATTCATGCTCGGTTTTATTTAATTAGAAATATAATTTTCTGCTACATTAATTATAAATTTGAGTGAGACATTGCCACAGAATTTCCTCAAGCATTCTTTTTAGAAGAGGAACAAAAATCACAGGGAGTGGGGAAGAAACCATAAAACCAGATGCAGGTGTAAAAATATCAGAATCTTAAAACCTAAAGAATTTCAAAAATACATGAGAGGAAAAATCGATAACTTGTAATTATTTAATTAATGCATCTTCTTATTTTAGTGCAATATTTATTGAATATTGAGTTAATGCCAGAAAAATGTCATGGCGATTTTCTCAGAATCTGACATATTTTGAAAGCATACTTATAGAACCAGCCCTAAATATGCTGAAGTCTGAGTTTTGAAAACTATATTATTTTTAAATCATCATTTTAATGTTTATATTTTGCTTGAAATATTTTTTCCCAGAGCTGTAATGTTTTTGTGAACATGTCGATGATATATAGATATCAGCAATGCATATGCATGCAGAATGCGATGTATATAGTGTATGTGCTTCTTCAAAGTACCCTGATGCTTTGATTTGTAACTGTTTAAGGTTTTACTTAAAATTCTGAACACTGCACAGAGCATAGCCATTTCAATGGAATACTTCAAATAGTAAGTCCTAAAGGTGACACAACAAAGGAAATACCTTAGATACTGCGGCTTTTATTTATAAAGGAAATGCTCACATAGTCCAATGAAGGAAAACTTTACCTGTTTCCATTTCTATAGGAAGAGCAGTTCTATTAAACCATCGCTTTGTTGCATGAATTTGCAAGTGCATCACATGATTTGTATGAGCAGAATGAAGTATTTGCATGCCATCCAATGGATTGACGCACAACCTTTTTCCTAATTTCTAAGCATTTTGCTTGTTGCAAACATTAAAAAAAAATCTTCTTGCTCACCATGCAGCACTCATCTTGACAGTGGTTTATAGAAAGAAGAAATTCCAAATGCAGGACAAGAAATTATTGTGCGGTATAGTGGGGAAAACATGACTCTCTTGCTTCTTATTCTCTCCTGTCGAACTATTTTGCTATTTTTTATTTTACACACATGCTTACACGCATGCACATGCACATACATCTAGTTTAGCTCTGCGAGCAATTTTCCAGAAAGCAGGTGTCTGGCAGTCTGAGAACCATGCATCTGAATGTCATTCTTGGGCAAATGCTTATGTCAGTGAGTAGCTGCTATAAATACATTTATATTTTTCATAGTAGCTATCATTCAGAGCTCTTAAGGGACTTTTGCACACCAAGCTTCCTGTTGTCCTTTTAATGCAAAGTAAAGATGGGAAAATTGAGGAGCAAAGGGGGGATATTTGCACAAGGCCACTTAGCAAGGTAGTGCAGAGACAAGGGATGGAGACTTCTTTTCCCTGCTCTAAACATTGACTCACGTTCCCTACTGACTTTCATCATGAACTTCTTAATGTAAAAAGAAATATGACCGTACCTCGGCGTTCCTAGTAGCCCCTTTGATAGCCGCTGGGCACAGCACATCTCCTCAGCTCGACAGACCCAGGCTGGCATGAGGGGCTGGGGCTCCACAGAGGTACAGCCATACACCTGCTTGGGAAACCTTGTCAGTTTGGGGCTCACATTGCAAAGTAACATCTTCTATCTGTTATATGTATGCTCTTTTACAGCTCGCATCATAGCTCTCGCTCTCTGCCAAAATCTCCAGGGTGATTCCCACGAGCGGTGAGGTTTCTGAGCTGGGGATCACCACCTCGGAAAAAGCAATTCTCCCTGCACATTTGTTGTATTCCTGGATACATATGTCCTAGCAAAACAAGACATGGAAACACGATGAGAACCTTGTGGCTGTACTTCCTACCTAAGCACGTCTTTGCCTACAGCATCATGGCATGAAAGAGCCTGCTAATGATTCTTAAATGTTCATTACTGTAGATCTTCTCCCAGAATATACTTCTCACCTTGAATGACCCATGTGTTGAATTTTAACTAAGGGAACCCATGATAGTAAGTCTGTCATGATGCTGGCTTTTTTTTCCTCTCCAACTCTTAAAAGCCTTTTATTATAGGACTGCTTAAGGCATTCTTCAATTAGCATGTGCTGTATTGTGGCTGGAACAGCTGTTTACCATTTAATAAAGCATGGCATAATTTATTTTCAGAGTCTAGCAACCGTCTTTGCTATTACACCAGGGGAGAAACACAGTAACTGCATTGTTCACAGCGCTGATGAAAGAACTATAGACTTTATTATATGACCTCATAGAACTATTAACTTACCCCCCACTTCTATTTCAATATGTATTTACCTGAGAGTCTGTGCATTGATTTCTTACCCAGAGGTTCTACATTCTCAGTCACCTCTGGGGCAAAATGAAAAATGCCTATGTTTTATGTCCCTCACATTAGGCAGCTAATTATATATTTGTACCTTAATTTCCTTCCCTTCCCCCATCTCCAGGGGCAAATTCCATATGCACCACTTAGACCTTTTCTCCTTCATCACTGGAGAAACGATAGAGTAGTTGGGAAATGGTAAGAGCTTGGCCACTGCTCATCAGGGGGCTTTTTGTTCATTTAGGTCCTTTTCTTCCTAGATCCCTCCTACCCTGTTTAGCACTTTGAGGGGGAGGGGTGAATCTGAAATGCACCTTAGAAGCATCTCTGTTGGGTTCCACGTCCTCTGCAGCAATGTGGAACTATATGCAGTTGTAGGGCAAGCGACAAACTCCCCACATCCATGTTGCAGGTGACACTGGTTCCCTCCGAGGAGGGACTGCAGGTCATCTGCACCACCTGACATCAGTTGCATGGTGTTACCACAAGGACAGATGGCTGCTGCATGGAGCAGCATCCATGTGGCAGGCAAGCACGACTCTTGTGTAGGCGCCGTAGTGAAGGTCATCCCTGAGAGTCCCTCACCTCCAGCCCGTTTCCGACAATCTCCTCGAGTTATCGCTGAACCGTCTTTGAGATCATTCCTTCAGCTAAGGCGAAGGGAGGGCAGGTGGCAAATGGGGCTCAGCAATGCTTTGTCGCAACCAGAAGGTACAGGCACAGCCTTGAGTGATATCCATCTCGTGCAGTACATGGCACAAAGCCCTAAACTAGCTTACGGATCTGGAAACAGTGTAGACACATCTAAGTGGCAACGCAAGCAGTTAGTTAGCTGGGACATGAACCTAATTAGCCTCGGTGGAGTGCTACACAGACACAGTCGCAGCACTGAGCAGACCCTCAACTGTACCACTATGTTGTGCCAGTTAGATCTACCCCCAGACTGGGAACCAGCTTGGGTTATTGCATTCTTATTCATATTTGAGTTGGCATATTAAATTTGTTTTTAAGTTGCTTGAGTTTGGCAATGAAAATAAGTCAGCTGAGTATCTGCAAATTTTTAGATTCAGCCTGTGCATGTAGATGGATTTATATGCATGATTTAAAGTAAAGCATGTGTAGAAAGATGAAGTTTATATGGTTGCTTTGTAGAAATGGATGTAATATTGATGTTGACTTTACTGGTAGAAGTTTAAGGATGTCACGATGCATGAGTGGTGGTGCAAAGCAGAGCCCTGAGTGCATTGGGAGGTCATTTTTAACTTGAATTTATTTCTACAATATCAGCCATAGATCATTGTGCACTGTGAACAATCATCCTTGCTTTTCATCTGCGTCAATGAGAGTGGTTAAAGAAAATTTAAAATGAAAGAAAATTGTAACTTGATTAAAAGCAGATAGTAAATTAGGCCAGAATACTCCTTAAAATTTCATTTTAGGTTTAAACTAAAAGTTTGATGATCTGACTGCATGACTGAAGGGACAGGGTAGCAGACTATGACATAAATGATGTAGCTATATTTGCTCCTAAGATGAACAAGGGGTTTTTAAGGTTGTCTGATTTAGGCTTTAGAGTTAACAGTCCACTGACCAAACAACAAAATTCCCACCTCCCAGAGCTTTTTCAAACTGTAGATTTAGAAAAGTGGTATTACATCAATTATGTCTGGACATGCTTCAAATTTTTTGAGTCAAAATTAAGGTTGGTAATACTTGAAATGAAAGCTTAGATTGTTTCACAGAACACAAATAACCTAATTAGAGAGGGATATAGAAGTAAATCTATATTTTGTTTTGAATGTCTGGTTTTGAGGTGTTTGAAAATGGAATTCATCCATGTTAACTTTACATAAAGAATTCTTTCATGCAGTCTACAGAGAAAAAAAGCTCTGTTTCACGAACTTCAGCAGGCGCGGGACAGAGTTTGGCAAATAGTTTGCTCTGTACAGATGGAACAAACTGGAAGTCTGCGCTGAGGGGAACGGCTCAGCTACATTAAATTACAATTCACAGTGACGAGGACAATATGTAAAACCCGGGTGCAAAAAGACCAGAAAAAAAACCCCTGCATTAACTACTGGACTTCAAATTACATACAATTATTTTCTTCTATGATAGTTGTATACAGCAGAACGATGTGAGAAAGAGCAGCTTCACCTGAGAGAGGTTTGTGCCTCCCGTCTTCAGCGTGCGGATCATGCTGCAGATACACGAGTGCTAAACGCCACACGCAGCCCAGCCGAAGCCAGATGGGATTACTCACATACCCGGGTTAGCTAAACATGAAAGCAAAACACACTCAGCAAGTAGTGCATCGCTGTGCTGCGAGGCTACAGCCGTGCTTTACCGTCGCATTTCCATCTGCCCGCGATCCAGCTACCGACTTGAGGTTTGAGTAGCAGAGGCCCTAGAGACGTACAGCAGCTCGCCCTCAGCAAAGGGGTGCTGCGCTTCCAGCGTCACGCTGGGTATCCTTACAAACAGCGACAGGAATATCAGCGTACTTCCAACGGCAAGTTAATTCTTCAGTGTCTGAGTTGGCTTTTAAAATAAAATGAAGGGTACTGAGGTGAAAAGGTTTCTCTGCTCTAGTTTGGCAAAACTAACCCTCTTTTCACAGCATTACCAAACAAGGCAAACTCCGAATCGGCCTTTGATTTTAGCAGACGTTTAAGCACGCTTCAGCAATCGTGTTTGAATGCCTGCCTTAACACACTTAACCTGACTGGACTGTTTTGTTTGTCTTTTCTTTTTCTTCATCTTTTTTTGCAGTATCTAAAACCGGGGACAAGGTTTTAAGCTAATTTGGATAGGCATGTAAACCGTGTTATCTAACTGCTCCCATTTATGACACTCGTGATTTTACATTTTCAAAAATAATTCAGCACCCAGAGAGCTGAGCTCTCATGGAAATCTGGCTGCCTCACCTGCAGCTGGGGAGACTTGAAGGCTCAGTGCTTCAATCTGTTGAGCATCCCGGTTTGCAACTTCATTGCATTGCCCTCTTTTGACACCCCAGTTTTGTCAAGAACAGACTTTAAAAGAGAGAGACATAGAGAAGGATGTATAAGCAGCAACGAGGATACAGGAGAGAATCCAGAACCGTTTCAGAAGTGGCCATTTTCTCCTGCGTTCAGTTTGTTCCCCACCTTCTTTCTTCCTTTCGAAGGAGTCTCCGTTTTACCAGCCCCTGCTGATTACTAGGCCAGAATTAATACCAGCAGGGTCACCAGAAGACTTTTGCTGGGTGCCAGTGAGTACAGTCAGGAGGTCAGCGGACGGGTGAAGGGGTGAATGGGTGCTCCCTGCTCTCGTTTCTCCTGCGCTTGCGTGGTTTACCTTCGGTAGGCAAAGTGGGACAGCTTCTCCTCTCCCCTTGGCTGGAAGCATGTTTCATTTGCAATGAGCTTTTAGAGAGCCGTTTTGGGGAACGGAGGATGGGTGGGAGTGAAATAAGTTTTCCGGGCATTCATAAAAATGCATGTGGGACAAATTTACCCGCTTCCTTTTCTGTACAATTTGACAGGGAGAATTTTCAAAAATATCTTGTGGGAAGTAAGAGAATATAGACTAAAGCCAGTAGTACTCGTGTCCCTAATTCACTTAGAAACATCTAAGAAATCTCCACCTAATCATCTAAATAATACTCAGCATGTAAAAATTACGTGTTCTCTAAAACTACGTTTTTCAATGCGCTTTGTAATCTAGATCCTTAGATAATTTTTTCTCTCTCTCATTAACTTTTAGATTCTTTTATGTGGTTTTATGCTTCTCCAAATAGCATGTTATGCTGTCTGAAATATTTGCTAAGGGCCAAATTCTGCCTTTCAGTGCGTACAGCTTGAATTGAAATCCTGAATAATACACAAACCTACTAGGAGAAGAAAGCTGATTGTCTATTTCAGTAAAGGTCTGATTACATTTAAAACAGTGTGTGCGTATTATTTTGATCCCTCTTGCACTGTGAAGAACAGAGGTTTGAAAGTAGCATTTCAATTTTTTATAGAAACAGTATCTAGCAGGGATATTACAATGTGAAGATTAGGTCTCACCTCTGTGTAACGAATAAATTGAGACCAAAATTAAGTGAGTTGCCAGGGTCACCCACTCAGTTAGTGGCGAAGGCAGGTTTAGAACTCAGCTCCCATATATATTTTTTCCCTAATGAACCTAGTTAACCCAGTAGTGAGAATGAGGAGAAAAAATAATTTGAAACCATGTGAAACTATCCGTAATTACTGCTCCACAGGAGAAATTCCATTTAATGTCTGCTTTGTCATTCCTGAATCTCAAGATGTTTTTTCTCCTTCGTTTTCCATTGTGCAAACAGACATTTTGTACTCCTACTGGAAACCCAGACATCTTATGCAAATCCCGCTACATTTTAATATAAAATGAAAGTAGACAAAAGAGTGCCGTTGGTAGCAAATCAATGGATCTTACAGAGGACAGTTGTCAAACAAGAATAGCAAAAAGGAGGAAGCTTGTGGGAACAGCCGTAACCAACAACATCAGATCCTAAATCTTGTGAAAGTCCCACATAATTTGTCAGGGAATCATGGCCCAAATCAGTTTCATCTCAGCGCGCATGCGGTTCTGCATAGCGGTGCGGTTGTGTGACGGGGCATTTCTAAGCTAATGATGAGAACCAAGTGTCCCCCTCCTTACTCAGGACCTCACCCAAAATCTGTAGGAGTGGATGGAAATTGGTGTTAATGTGGTTAAATTGGATCCCTCTAGAAAGCACATGGCTCGTAAGTGTAGTGCAGTCTAGTCAATGTCTTGGCACTTTTGCATATCTGTCTGCTCTTCCTTTCCTCTCTTTTTCTCGTCTTTCTCCTCCCAACTTTCTCCCTTTTCTCATCTCTCAGTACTTAACCTTCAGGTTTCTGTTTAGTAAACCTACTAAAGTAGAATCAATAGCTTGGTGCTTAATCACACTTTTTGCTGCTGGAAATGTCAGGTTTGGGTTTGTTTGTGGAAGGGCTTCTGCATGTCTTTCATTTTTTAGCTCTGTGCAGGATGTGCTGTACCGGTCAAATCCATTAAGAATGAAAGCTTTTGCTGTGGCTGATTGTCCTAATATCCGTTGTTGTGTATATGGTATAAATATAAAATTTCAGATGTTGATTCAGAATATCAAGAGGAGAGATGCATCCTTGAACTTTTAAATTTTCTCATCCTTTCCTCCTACATGAAATCAGTAAGGAGCAGTTTTCTCATCTGCTGAGGTAGCTAGGGCATAGTCTTAACTACCTGTAAGTAGATGTGAAAGGAGTGAGTTTAAGCATTCTCTTACCACAGAGAAAATGGTAAATAAAGCACAGAATGATACCAGGCAGCCGTGAGCACTATGTAGAAATGAAATCCTTGCTGCTTTTTTGGTAAAACAGACAAAGCAAGAGACCATAGCTCAGTGCATCAGCTCCAGCTAAGAGCCTGCCAGGAAACTATTTCTTCTCTCCAGTAGTAAAATTCGTATGTTTTAGAAACTTGTTTGTGTAACAAGTTTGAACAGGGGAGGAAAACGAAACGGCATACGGAGAGTGGAGTGCACATACTGCCGTGCAAAGGAGTACATGAAGGTGGCTCCTGACTGATCTCTTGATCCTTGGACAAAACTGAGGAGAAAGTCTAACAAATGCATCGTTTTGCAGTAAATTAGATCAGATTTCCGCATCTCCGCACTCAGTCTGTGAGCTGACAGTTCAGTAAAATGTTCCCTTGTAAGGTTCGCCCTCTTAGGAAAAGGGGCAATAATTCATCATTAGAATTTCAGAGTCCAGGTGTAGATGAAAACTGATGGAGCCTCCAGCGAGGCAGGGAAAGTGCACAGAAGAAGAAAATTTTATCTGAAGCCTAATTCCCTGGTTACAGCAGAGAATAATTAAGATAATATTGCTTCAAGAGTTCTTTAATGATTAAAAATCACATATGCAGAATCCATAAATTGGAGGGCAACAAATTGGAAGGATACAGCGTCGGAGATCTGTTTTGTGCACGTTGTAGCGGGAAGCACACCGGTGGCACAACAGCAGCCCGGGCAGCCACAGGAGACCAGGCCCATTCCAAGGACTTTGTTTAGATGCAACAAATCATTTGTCTGTTATTAACCCAGAGCTTGTAATTATGCAGATTGCCATAGATTTTCCTGGGCCTGGAAGTGAGATTGAGGGTTGTTCACACTATAGCAGGCAGCTCAGGGCTGGCCATGCATTACTGAACTTGCCACATTTATCATGTTGACTGATGGCAGCAGAAGCAGGTCTCAGGTCCCAGTGGTTAATGTAGTGGGTAATTAACTGTCATTTGCCTAGTAATAGGCTGATGATCAATGGTTTGTGTGGAAACAAATTCTAATCAGGTAGCTGATAAATGCTCAGGGAGCGAGAGCAATTGAAATTGGGGGAAACTATGTCCAGAATTTCAAAATGGCATTGTGGGGTTTTTATTATTATTATTAATGGGAGAAAACTATGTTCTTCATATAAACAGCTTTATCCAAAATTAACAATAGCTAATATAAATCTCACATGTTTGTTTTGTATGTGGTGGGGAAGAACTAACAGCGAGGAAGGCCTCCTTCCCTTTATGTAATTGAAAAATTTTAATATATCTGGTGCTTAGCTGAAGCAGCTTCTGTGGGGGTCTCTTATTTCAGGACTGTGCAAATCTGCACATAGTGGACTCTGGCGCAGTAAATCTCCATCCTTCGCAGTGCCGAATGACAACCCCAAATTGTTTCACTGCTCCGCAACACGCAAACTGCGATTCTAGCTGTAATGGATTTCCACTTTCTCACGCGCCCAGGCACACCCCTGCGCAGAGGACGTGGCTGAGGAAGGTGACACAGCCCGCCCCTAGCACCCTCTCCAGCAAGGGCCCTGAGCTGCCTCGCACGTACTCAGTTGTTGCACCTAGACCACCTAAGCATCGAGGTGCTGCCCGATCCCTCCGCGCTGGAGCTCAGCGGGACTGTCCTCACGCTTGTGCTTAAATGTTGGTGCCCTAGGGCCTTAAAGCCTGACTTTCTTTTCACTGTAACCGTATAGAGTAGCAGCACCATGCACCTACAGTCCGTGCTCAGTACCTTTTGCAGCCTGAGCTGCTTTCCTCGTACAGCTAAACCACCATCATCTTCTACGTAGATGTGAAGGAAGACAGAGCTGGGCCTTTGGTCGGGGGGTTTAGTCTTTTCTACCGCAAAGCCAGCCGACGACTGTAGAAGGCAGCTAAGTCTTGCGTCCTTAGAGATGAGGAATGAAAGTCTGAGTGAGATTTAGATAACCTCGGCGAAACCCGTGCATGATGGAGACGGAACTGGAACAGAATGTCTTACAAAGGGAATACTTATAATTTGTTTCAATAACCCATAATTTTAGTAATCAGGCTAACAGAACTGGAGGTTGGCTGGAGTCATTCTAACAAGAGCTGATGAGGGTGGCCTTGTCCCAGCACTTCTCCCAGTGATCACGGTAACCAGCATCTCAGGCAGGAGAAAAAAGGTTGCAACTTTAAAATAAACAAGCATGTATTATGTAGGCAGCACACCTTAAGTAGAAGCAGAAAGTAAAAGGATTTAGAATTAAGTAGGCTTGTTGGTAACCCATGAAATTCAGTAAAATGGAGGGATGTGATTAAAAAACTGCATTCATTTTTATGTTACCAAACTGAATTTTCTACAGAGCACCTTTGAATTCATTAGTTTAGAACTGCTTTTAATTTGGTGTTTCCCTTGAGAGCCATTATATTTTTCTGCTGTCAGCCTGATGTTGAGGAAAAAAAGAAAACTGGCAGATGTGGCGTTTTCATCTAGTGTGCTTCATAGTTAAAAACAGCATTAACTGCTATACACAAGCAGAGCATTACTTTTAATAATCCATCACAACTATTAAGTAGTTTAAATAAACTTAGTTTCAAAGATTGCTGCCATGTAGAGCTAACGTATTTTTTCTTGTTCATTATAATCCTTCTATGTTACAAAAGGATGCATGTTTGATTTTTTTTTTAATACACCCACTTGAAAAGTATTGAAAAATCTTTAACAAAGAGAATTTAAAAAAAAAAAATTTATATAGATGTCTGGCAAAACCAGCATTTCATATTGTTCTTACAGTATTTTATACTTCTACTCCTGATGTGACTATATATAGTTTACAGCCTCATTTACTTTAATGTGCTACCTGAATAACATAATCATAGCAATAACTATGGTATAGGGTTGTAAGGTGCATGAACCGCTAATGCTTTCTGACGATTTAAATGACTTGTTCATAAAATGTTCTTTTAATAATAGTGGTAAAGCTTTTAGCACTAGATGTCAAAAATGCGAAGAATATTGGCTTTTTCAAGTGTTATTTCTTTTCTAGCTAAAGTGTGTTTTAATAATAAATAGCACCAAAAGCCAAGGTTATGTGACTCTCGTCTGTACGGCAGGATCCAAGCAGAAGACTTTTTCCTGCATATGCAAACAGCTTGACCTCTGTCTGCGCAGTTATGTAACATCCCTAATGTGTTTACTATTTCTTTGTTTAGTTTAACAAGATGTTTCTTTTATCAAGAAAGGTCAGTATAACCTGCAGAAAAAAGTAACATCACAATAGGTGCAATATTAGTCTGTCACTGCTTCATAAAGCACTCTCTGGCAAAAAGGACTATGCCTTTGTATTGTAAATTGGGCAGACTTGTGCCACCAAAGACCAGACTTTCCAACAGGAGGTGTACTGGGAAGTCAATCAAAGGCTGGGCAACTGCTGGGGAAAAAAAAAAAAAAAAAGGTAAAAAAAAAGTAAGTGTGGTTTTCTTTCCAGTTAAGCATCTTCAGGAATATATTTCTTTCTGTATCTCCAGGTTATTTGGCGTTACAGGAAACTGTGCTGCCTGCAGTAAGCTCATACCTGCTTTTGAGATGGTGATGAGAGCAAAGGACAATGTTTATCACCTGGACTGTTTTGCATGTCAACTTTGTAATCAGAGGTAAGAGAATTTCTTGGGTCTGTTCCATAAGCTAAGTGCTAATGCGGCACTGGTGCGGGCACACATTCAAGTCAAGAGGAAACATCTACCAGTAGTGGAAACCCAAGATTGAGAGTAAGACCTGGCTACTTTTCCTGGGACTGATACAGAACATCTTTCATGACCTTGGCCAGAAAACTTTTTGTGCCTCAAATCCCACATCAATAAAAAAGAATAATGTTACTTCCTCTCCTTCAAAAAGCTGTCTGTCAAGTTTAATTAATCAATATTTATGAAGGACTTTGAGATCCTTTTCTGCAGAAGAGCGTAGCAGTACCATTTGTCATTATTACATTAATTTCACTTTAATTCTTCATTTTTATCACATGTATTTCTTTTAAAGTACATGTTGTTTCTTCCTGTTGCGAGAACTGTAATCATTTAAATTTAAAAGATGTTGTTCACACCGTTTTCTCTGTAGCAGCATTGGACTTCGTATGCCATATTTTTATTTCCGTATCCTAACTGTAGGTTATAAAAATCCCAAGGATCCAAACCTGATGCTTTGTTCTGAAGCATCACCCATACGGTACAGTTGCAGAACCAATGTCAAAAATGGTAAAATTGCAACAACTGAATTTTTCAGAGGTGAATACAGCCGAACTTATAGCAACTACATTCAGGGTGGTGGCCAAATTCTGTCAGAGATTCCTCCTTTTCCGACTCCTCAAGAGCTGCTAGCAGCTTTGCCAGTGACTTCTACAATGTCTAGGAAATAAGAGAACCAATTATGTCCGTTCCTTAATGTACCTATTATTTTCAGTTATTTTTCAGTTATTACATGATCCTATTTAGAGTTTTATAGTGTTGATATTTTTTTCATTTTCAGGTGGGAAGAAACACAAGATGTACCCTTCTAGGGAAGTAATAGAAAATTAGGAAGATAATAGTCTAACACGACAAAGTTAGATACAGCTCTAAATAAGCTTTGCTAACTTACCTTGTCCTACGGTGTATTATTTTGTAACACTGTAGTCATTTAAAAATCAAACATCCCTAAAGAACCATAAAATGTACAGCTGCTAATAAGTGTAGCACACTACAATTACGCTCTTTAAAAAAAGCCAAATTGACCTTTTTCATCATGTTACATGGGAAATTAAAATACCAGGCAAGTAATAACCACTGCTTAAACTATATAATAATGCAAAGTAATTATAGGTTCTAATGCTATTTAAAGTCCTATATCAATTTTGTCTTGCCACAGAACTAAGAGGCTGTATTCTAAGGCAGGCAGAGCCTCCCGTAATACCCACTTAAGTGAGACACACACTCTCCCAGGTTTCGTTTCTTAAACCCTTCACATCCCTGTTTTTTTTCAAACCACAGTTCTAGTATCATTATTAAAGCGCCTAATATATTTCTGTTGTTCGCTTCATTTATTACATGCCATAATGGGGCTGCATATCTTTAGTGTTGGTTATGCACAATTAGCACTTAGTTATTGTCTTGTCACTTCAGCCCATACAAGACAAACTTCTTTAATGTAAGAAGTCAGCTAATCTTCATCAGTCAAGCAAAGCAGACAATGTTTGCTACCCTGAGTGCAAAAGATTTTCATCATAGTTAGCACTCTTGGATCTGAGGAAGTGAACTTTCTTCTTCTCTCCCCCCAAAAAAGTGAAGCTGTTGTGATTCTTTTCAATATTCCTCTTTTACCGCTACAAGTGTGAACTAATGTACAATTTCACTTTGCAGCTAATATACATCATACTGTGCCCTAGGGCCACTGATCCCCCTGGAAAAGTGCTGTAAGGTGTTTCTGAAATGGAGCTTTCCTGGGATATTTAATAATTCTTAGCCTTGTCGTTCCTGAGCCTTCAATCTAGTCTTTTATTTGATTTTTACTTTGCATGTAGTTTGGGCGAAGAGTTGCTGAAATAGTCTTACAGGAGTCTTAGTCTGGGAACAAAAGAATTGATCTACCTGAAATACAGTCTAGTTCATCTAGTCAAAACAGGGAGCAGTTCCAGAAGTTTCAAAGAATTTCAGAAATTCTCAAAAGTGGCCCTAATCCTGATTATATTGCAGTAGCTCTCATAGAGCCTAATAAAACAGACTGCCTGTAGGGTACTTTTCTTCCTCACAATCTGGGGCTAGTGGCACTCTGAAGAATTAATTTTGTTGTTTTTTATAATAAATCCTATTTCATGGATGCTCCAGTGTAGCTCTTCTGTGGTTCCTATGGGAAAGCATCCCACTGACTACATTTGCTCATTAATAAATAGCTTTAAATCTTTTGGTTTTCATTACTTGTATAACAATAAAACCCAAAAATGCTAGACACCTGACCCATTACCAGTTTTGGAGGGGGTTTGTATCTGCTGTGAAACCTTTTTCTTTTCTTTGAATAATCTGGTCAGTCGCCATGCCAGTAATAATTTCTGTTGCCCTTCTCAGGATCCTTTTTTCTTCCTCTAGTTAAGCTAATCAAAACCAAACAGCAGATTCTGGGTGAGGATGAGTTTATAAGATAGCAGTTTAATTTTCTTTCTTTATCCCATGCTGCCCCTTTGTATGCAAAATAATGTTATTGAGTTTTTTTAGATCTGCTCACTCCAGCCACTATCCCTGATGTGGAATTTATTTATTGAAGAGAATATTTTTGTTTACAAACACATCGGTGATATCAAAAAATCAGCCACAGAGGTAGCAAGGCTCACCTGCTATTGCAAGACTTGTATGTCTGACCTTATTCCCCACCTTCATATTCTCTTCCCCCATTAAATTTTAAATCCTCTGGGTCATTCTTTATACCAATAAAAGAACAACATATCTAGAGTACTACCACAGACTATATAATGCTCTCTGTTTGGTTCCATATTTCAGGTTTTCAGTTATCATCTACCATTTAGGTTTTTTTCCTAACAGAGTATATGCAATGTTCATGAGTAGATTAAATCCTTTTGTCACTTTGCACTACTTTGTCTTTGCCAACACCGAAGTTCTGACGTTCTGCGTCTGGTTGCTCCTTCCAGTCCCTTCTGCCTTCCGAGCTACCTAATAATTATATTAACTCACATCATACCGATCCTGGAGGCAGGCCATTCTTCAGTCTTGTTATTGCATGACCCTCATATTCCTACCCTTTAAATAGTTGATCCTGGCCCAGTGAGAGGCCTGCTCATTTTTGCCTAGTGCTTTTTGTGAAAGATTCAGCGATTTTTCTGCTTCTATGTACAACTTCACTGTTTGCTTTCTTATTTTTGAGTATCTGCAACTCACCATCCAGCTCAAGTCTCAGTGTGGATGGTAGTTAGACTCCCTTGATTTCAGGGGACTTTTGTTCAGGCCATAAACTCCATCTCTGAGCTAACTCATAATGTGCCTGCCCCCTTTTATGGGCCTCCTGAAGGCTACATTTTCAGAGTGAGAAGAAAAACGCATTGTCTCACATACTGTATTCTAGGAAGACAGGCTGTAGATAGGACTGTAGACATAGACGGGACTGAAAGAGATCTCCTGAGCCACCAAGCCTAGTCCCTGGTGTCAAATAAGCACTGTGTCATATTTTCCCTTTCATAAAACTATTCAGCTCTAGGATCTAATTGCTCCATCCAGCCGGTTTTTGACATATTTTCCTCATTTTTTTCTTGATACAGATGCTTAACGCTGAAGGGATTTTGTGAATATTAAGCTCTGCTCCTAGCCTAAAGGTTTTAGCATCCCCTTATCTTTCATGTCTCTGTACAGCTTACTCCTAATTTGAAGTTTTTCCATCTCCTGAATACCCACAGAGCTCGGTGACAGCCATCTTAAAGGCGTGAGTGCTCCCCTTTCTTCTCTGTAAACACATTAAACTTCTCCTCAGAAGCACTTCACCTCTCATTGGCAGTAGCCTCAATATAGTTAATTTCCGTAGAAAATTTAAAGGAAAAAAAAAAAGGAAACCACTGGAAAAACAAACTTGTAAACAGACACTGCCTTTCGCACTTTGTCAAGTTGCACGTGTGTGTCTAGCAAAATGGAGTGGAAAATCTTGCGAGTGGGCTTAGCTGTATCTTTGCTCGACACTTGACTACAGCGGTGATGTCAGTCTGCCTTCGGCTTTCCCACTTTCCAGAGTGTCCGTGTCCTTCCTTTCACTCTGTCGGCTGCTTTAGCAGCTTGTTCCATACTTCTGCGATATTTTCTCTCTGCAGTTTGAAGTCAACTCAGGGTATGGTTTAAAACCCCCATCTGCTATCACTGAAGGGTGTTTAAATCAACTGTTCTATCCTTCTATCCGAAACAGCCTTTATTTTAATGGGAACTGGACTGAAAATGGTTACACACACATTCAAATCACTGTTCTGATGTAGTTGTAAACACTTACCTCCAGTATAAACTGTAAAATGCCCACACAATGCTGCCTTTGTTCTCTGTCAAGCCGCAGGGAGGGAATGCAATTCCAGGGACATCCTTATTTCAAACACCAACGTTAGATTTTTGCATGAGTGGTCATTTTATAAATTCTGAAGACCTGAATACTGCTTATTTTCATTGAGTGTCTCTAAATTTAGAATAAAAATTAATACATTTTCCATACCTGCTTTTTAAAAAAAATAGTAAATGCAAAGAACACTAAGTTGAGGTTTGTCTTTGTAAGTTGACCTAGGATTCTGTGTGTGTATATATACGACATCGTACTGGTAAAAATGTACAAACCCAGGCACAGCTCCCACTTTCCAGCCTTTGACAATAAATGGACTTTTTGACAGAAGCCTAGAATTAGTAAACCGTAGGTGTGGACTGATGAACTGCGATGTAAAAGAATGGCTTTGTTCTCTCAGCGTTGCATATAGATGAACATTAGTTTGAGTTATACTGGAAACTCAAAGGAGCTTTAAAAAAAAGAGGAAAGGAGGAAAAGCAGAGGACAAGTTCCATCACTGAGCGCACAAAGCAGAGGGGAAGGGTGTGGGTGCGGTAAGTCTGATCTTTCTTTATCCTGGAGGAAATCAATTAAGTGCTTCCAGATTTTGTTTCTTTCTACAAAAACAAAGATCTGACATTACCAAAGGAGGCACTTCACACACAGCCATCTTTGTTCACAGCAATATTTCTCTTGCTTTCTTAAGAACTCTTCAGTACCTTGACACACATCCTGTACATCAGAAAAGATGACAGACAGCAGGGAGATCTCCTTAAATATCTGTTCTGAACAATGAAATAGCTGTTTCTCAAAATGGAAGTTTTATACTACTTGTGATTAGTCCAGGCACACCTTCGCCTTCCAAACAAGGTGATAACAGAGGTCATTTTCTAATATAAATGGCCTTCCTTTTGCCATTGTAAAATATGACAGGAGTTCTAGGATGTAGGTTAATTATAATGGTCATTCTGCTAATGTCACAGTCGTGTCAAAAGTAGCATTATCAATTTATGGTGGTAAGTCCAATCTGGCATGTTAATGCAGCCTATTGTAGATTTTTTTTCCCGTTCATCTTGCATGCCTATTAAATAAATTGGGTGAGGGTTTTAGGGAAAGCTGAAGACTACCATCTGCTTGCTAGAAGAGTAGTAGTCTTGCCTCATTATATACTCCTAACCCAGTGGCATCTCAATATGCTCCTTGACTCCATTTGATATACATGCCCAAATTGTGCCCTGATTTACATCCTATGCCAATTCCATTAAAAAAAAACCAAACAACCAACCAAACAAAAAAAACAACACTTGCTGGAGGTGGAAGGCTAGGCTTGAATTTACCCTTCCATTTTAAAGCTGAACAAGGTTTAAGTCCTGGAGTGTGCAAAACCAATCAGAAGTAGTTGCAATATTTAGCTCTTTGACTTCAGTGGAGGCTAAATCTGCTTTTGAGAGTCAAATAATATTGTAAGTAGGGATGGACAGAATTTGTCATACTTCATCCATCTCCTTGCCTTGTTTCATTGTACGTGGGAGCTAGCAAACCATGTTTATATGTTTTTCACCTGGTGCTTACCTCTTTGTCAGCTAATGAGTGCATAGTTCACGCATTTAATACCCAGGGGCACGCAAACCTCACAGTCAGTCTTTGCCAATGTGTTTCGGTCACTGAACTTGCACAATACGGAAACGGTTGCAGAATTTGGCCCTTAAGTATCACAAGTAACAGGTTTCCCCAAGGCAGAGGATCACCCCCAGCGTGCAAGCACAGCCCCAGGTGAACCCAGAGGGTGTCTTACCGTGCAGACAGACCCCCACCCCACAGGTTATCAGACAGCCAAGCGTGTCTAGACAGGCCACTGGCAGCCTCTCCACGAGACAGCTGTACACTTGGAAGGTAAATGATTTGTGGAACTGTGTATGTTTAAGGCCACTCATGCATAAAGCTGTCAAATGCCATGTAGACATAGGTAGAGCATTTCTGGCTCGACATATTAACATAGCAAAAGCAAAAGGCATTGACACTTTTTATTGGGAAAGGCGTCCTGTAGCTGGTGCAGTTTAATTCAAACCGTGGCACTTCTCTGAGGGCTGAGAAACAAAATCCTTCAGCCAGCATTTAGATGCAAGCAATACTGCAAGAAGTCACATGCGAAAGTATTGCCATGCATGTGAATTGCACTTCAGCAGTGTATTTTTCATTTACTAAATATTTTCAACAAATTAGTCTGCTAAGCTCTGTATTACGCTGGAAGACAAAAGATTATGTAGCTGAATAACACTCATCGTTCAGAGCGAGTGCTTTCTGCTGGGTGAGCAGAGGTGGCTGTGTCTCCCACCGGTGCCTGACCCACGGGGATAGCTGTCCTGCTGCGCAAAACCCTCTGTGTGGTGGGCACTGCTGGCGGGACATCCCCCTCTCAGTCCCCATCAGTAATCTCTGGGCTAACTGTAACGGAGTGCCTGATTTGTCACAATACCTGACTTCCCCTGCTTTAGTCCGTATTAATCTGTATGTTCATTTAAGAGAAACTAAGAAGGACTGATTTTTAATTTTTTTTAATGTGACTTCTTTGGGGAAAACACTTTTACATATCAGCACTAGTTAAGGCTCCTTCATCTAATCTGGTAAGATGCACAAAAGAATTTTTCTCAGCATTGTTGTCAATGGACAAAAATACAAAAGATGGAAACTAGAGAAACTGCCAAAGAACTTCTTTGCTTCAAGAATTCAGCATTTCAACACAACTACTCAAAACACTTTTGTGTTATTAGTAGCCTGGTATGCCAGGATTGGGGTGGGAAGGATAGCGGGAACCTGTAAATTCTATAAAAGAGTCTTGACCATAAATAACTTAAAGATTTCAGGATCATTCCATAATCTCTATTTTCAATCATCATCAGCAGCAGGCAGTAATCCTACAGAAAAAAAAAGTCCACAAATAAACAAACCAATTTTCCTTTAAGAGCAGAGCTAATTCTTTTCAATCCACTTTTTTATTACACTATTTTCCCTCTATCTATTTAGCTAGCATAAGGATAAATTTCCAAAGCTACCCAGTTGGAAAATAAATGGGTTCACTGTTTGTCTAGCATTCCAATCTTCACAAATGTAAATCAGTCCAACTGCTACTCATTTAAACCTCCAACTTCACAAAACATTAAAGGACTGCTTTCAATACACAATTTAATCTGTGACAATTCACCAAGATTTCTGCTCGAACATCATTAGAAATTGACTATCTGATAAAGAGAGACCACTATCAGAGGTCAGGCGGGTCAACCTGTGTCATTTACGTAGTTTTACTGGGTCAACTACAGCAGGCACCACTATTTGAAGGTTAAATTGTTACAATTAAATACATATACAGCTATTCCCATAGCTACTCTGTTGTTAAATCTACCGTAAACAACACAGGCATTTATATCTGACCCTAATTGTGTCCAGGATGTCACCATTTGGAAATTATACAAAAAAGGACATTATAATCCGTTACACATTAAACAATACTTTATGTAGTGAGATCCATAATTAGCTGGTAGAAACTGGTTTCATTTATTCACATCAGTGTTAAGGGGTTCATTTAGGTTACTTTCTTTCATTTTAATTGGAATAATGTGAGCAGTGCCTCCCAATATATTTTATAGCTGGAGAGTTCACTATAAACAAAGGCATGTAACCCTGCCAAGGCAGTCACTAGGGAAACTCTTTTTCTATGCGTTGGCCCTATTCACTTGCTCCCTAAGTATCTTCAAGAAGATTGGCTTTGCGGGGGGGAAGGGTTGAGGGGGGGTGTCAGCGAAGAGCCTTCTTATATTCAAGCGTACTGCTGAGCTGGGAAATCCTCCTTTACTCAAAGTTTGAAGCCAGCCAGCCAGCAGCGTTAACGTTACGTGATTTTCCTACTCATCACAGAAAATCGAATTAAATATCTCGGTAGTGTTTTGTAGCAATCGGATCATTCTGATGCACATAATAGCATAACAAGGTAGGTATGCTGATACCACGAGAGAGAGTAGTTAGCTGAGTAACTACGTTTATAATCAGCTCCTACAGGAGAAAAGAAAAAGGTTACTCCGCATACCTGCCTGTGTGTCTCTAGTTTGCACCACAATAGATATGAAGTTGTGTGTATGCTAGAAACGGTTCTCCGAACCACCGGTTTGAATCAATCCTAGTAAAATGTCCAACTGGAATATAACAAGAAATTCTTACCGGTACGCCTGCACAAGACAAATGTGCCGTATCTCAGATGGGCTTCCTACTGCATACAGTCACTTTGTTTTCCTTCTGATTTGTGTGAAAGCAGGACATTTACTTTTCACTCAGCGCAGTAGCCTGGGATATTTATTCTGGTTTTTCTGTGTGCTGGCGACCTGATCCAAGACTCCCACAGTCTTCGATGGGCTTTGAATGAAGTTTTTGGCTGGGGAAGCAAAAACGCTTGAATGCACTAGATTTTGTTGAAAGCACAGGATTAGTTCTGATACCAAAGCAATTCCTCTGCTGGGCTTTTACAGGGCTTTTACATATGTGCACACGCGTCTGCGTGCGCTGCGACAGACAGCAGAGGTGCGAGACGTGCGGTCAGTGCAACAAAATCGTGAACACTTGTTGTACAAGCCTTACATGTGAGATCTTATCATATCATTCATCCTGAAACTACCTTTTTTTCTTTCCTTTATTATTGTAATTTCAGATTTTGCGTTGGAGACAAATTTTTCCTGAAGAACAACATGATTCTGTGCCAGACAGACTATGAGGAGGGTTTAATGAAAGAAGGTTATGCACCCCAGGTTCGCTGATCTGATGCCACATCATTAAGAATACAAAGCACTATGTTCTTTTATCTTTTTTGCTCAACATGTATATAAGAAATGACACAGGAACCTACTGAATAGCATAGATATAGGGAGACAGAATGGTTGCGTGAAATAAAAGGCGGACTGCATCTGTATGTAGTGAAAATTTCTCCAGTTCAGAGTTGAATGTTAATTAAAAAGGTACTGTACATACAGCTGGATTCTTTTTGCTTGCTCTTGGGGTTTTTGGTTTGTTTGGGTTTTTGTTTCTTTTTGTGTCATTTGGCATGAGATGTTTATTTTGGACTATTGTATATAATGTATTGTAATATTTGAAGCACAAATGTAATACAGTTTTATTGTGTTACCATTTGTGTTCCTGTTTGCTTCTTTGTATTGTTGCATTTAGTACAATCAGTGTCTAAACTTACTGTATATTTATGCTTTCTGTATCTACCAGCTATTTTAAATGAGCTGTATCTTTCTAGTAAAAAGAATTAAAGAGCAAATCCCAACCATTATGCTACACTTAGAGCTTAAGAATACTGTTTACATTAAAACTATTTAGAAAACTAACAACTCTAGCAGCACCTGCTGCTAATGATGCTATGGTTAAGGGTCTATCAGCACTTCTGTTATAAGCCTCTATTTTTCAGGGGTTAAGCATCTGCTGTTTAATTGCATAGATTTTCCTCAAAGAGCACTTTTATTTTACTACAAAATTTTGAAAAACAAATCTGACCGGTTTGGGATATATTATAAAAGGTGCAAAAGTTAATGATTTTAGGTGCTGCTTTTGTGCCCCTTAGGCATTCAAAATGCCTGGATTTGATTTTTAATTTAGCTGGAAATTAAGCCCTAATGCAAACCAGTGCCTCTGGGTATCTTATTTTATATGTATATATAAAAAAATGTTATTTTTCTGAAATAATTTAATTTGGGTGGGAAGGGAGAGAACTTCTGTTCATAAACATTTTAAAAATTTCTTAAAATTTGAGGGGTCTCTCTCTGTCCCCCTTTCCTTCTTTTTTTTTTCCTCCTTTTTTTTTTTTTCTTTTATCAGGGCTTAACCCTAAAGTTTTCTGGGGCTGTGTCCTCAACAAACCCTGGAAAAAAGTGAAACTAGAAGGCACTGTAAACAGCCCCCTCTGAGGGTCTATTTACATTAAGGAAATGACCCCAAGCTGACACTAGGAGAGTGACTGGTTACTAATTACCCACCTCAGTGAATGCTGAAGGCAACTTAAGTGCTGATATAGATGGGACAAAACTTTGAAATGCCAATACAGAAAGTGCGAGCTACCACCCTCGATTGACTACACAGGTACTTTGCTGTCCATGACAACATCCTACCGGTTTGTCCCATCAATAGCGGCAACTAAAATCCTTTTGACAGAGGTGGAGTCACTGCTGAAAGCTACTGTTGGCAGTCAGTCCGGTTTCTAGGAGAGGTGGACCTCTGTTTTTAAAGCCATGAAGCTATTGCATCAGCAGGATGTCCCTAAGTGCTCATGCCCCTAACAGAGCTTACAGGTGTTTGGCAAAGGAAAGCAGGATGAATGTTTAAAATGTTGTTAAATGCATATTTAATTCTTTTCTGTTTGCTGCTGTAATCTAGCTCACTGGGAAAACAGCCTGCATTTAAAAAAACAACATTGAGAGGGAAAAAAAAGAAAGAAAGAATAGACACCCACTATACCCTACGTTGCTATGAAGCTGAGCTCTTGTTTTTATTTAGACTAAGAACCCCCACCTCTGCTCAAGTTGAGTGCTGTCTTTCCTTGCTCTTCCTGTCTCCTTGCGCAGTTTCAACATGTTTTTGCTGGGGATGGGGAAAGAAACTTTGTAATGCAGTGAGGTGATTCCTCTAGCGTATGGTTTGGAGTACACTGCACAGTGGCTTGATTTAGAAATGGATATGTAGATCTAATGACTATTGTTACAGTGTGGTTTTGTTTCTGGCTGTGAACCCTTTTAAAAATAAGCATGGCTCACAAAACTTGAGTTTGACTCATACAGGACCAGTAAGGAATGCAACGACTCCTCAGGCTGTTCTTGCTAATTAGAAGAAGTAGTTCCACATCATTTTTCAATTGAAATTTAGCCCTACTTTGTGCACTATCTTCCTTCCTAACTTTGAGCACAAGTCTCTCTTCCACTCCCTTCCACAGTTCCTTAAGGTCTGTGGGATAACGAAGCAGTTGATGTCAGAGGTACTATTAGGCACCTCTTCAGGTGCGATAGACAAGTTGTCCGTGAAGGTGAGGATGGCCAGAAAGGGAAGAATCATATGATCTCATTTTGATTTCAGTTTCAGTTTTCTCCTCCAGCCTCTGCTGTGTCTTTCAGTTAGCGGCCAGAAACATCTCTCTTCTGCTTTCCACTAGTAGACTACAGACTGGCTAGAAATCCCTGGTTCAGAAATAGGGCTGGGGAACAGGAGAGAAGGGACCTCGGTTCTGTCTTTGACTTGCTGTAAGCTTGGGCAAGTTACTCAACTTCTCTGTGCCTCAGTTGCCCCTGTCTGCCGAGTGGGGCGAATGCATACACTGCTTTTGTAAAGCATTTTTGGCTCTTCAGAAAACCAAGAGCTATGCATGCAAATGTTACTAGTAGCATTAGGATATTCTGGGAGAAGAGTGCAGCAGGTAACCGCAGATCTGAGGTAGGAGA
Source organism: Grus americana (assembly GCF_028858705.1). NCBI lineage: Eukaryota > Metazoa > Chordata > Aves > Gruiformes > Gruidae > Grus > Grus americana. Next base: position 71,698,010 of record NC_072852.1, on the reverse strand, counting down.
GCACCAAAACCAACTAAGCCCGCGGAAGGCTTGTTGGGGATGAAGGCAACTACACGCTAATAGTGCTGTAAATGCTAAAGCGCTCTCTCATTACCACAAAGTGCCACTGCTCAGCTCTCTGTGGGGCAAACGAAGAGACTGGAATGGGGAAACAGTGGCTTATTGTTACACGCCATGTTACTCACACGTGCACGTGTGTGTTTTGTGACATATGCTCAAAATGGGGAAGAGAAGGGTGGTCCTGCTATGGAGAAAAAAGTAGTCTCACCATTCTGTCGACCTTAGTTGATGCAAGGATAAAGAAATGTTGATACGCTTGTTGGAAGAGCTGCAATGGTATGGCATTGCTTTGAGCACTTTAAGCTCATATATCTTATTCACGTACATATCTAAAATCTGTATTTAGAGGATACAGTATAAACTTAGATTTGAGGTAGGTCAAAGATTGATTACGCATTTTCCTGTATTTCAAACTTCCATCTTGCCTGGCTGTTAAAATAATAACTGGGGGTTGAAATATTTAATGGAAACATTTACAACTCCAATAAAGTATAATATCATAAGACAATATTGAAGAGAGATTATCTGCCAGGCTGCTTTATTGATCTTTTTGACAGAGGCCTAGACCATTCCTTTGGGTTGCTTTTAGTTGTCTACCTTGGGTTTCCTTCTCCATCACTCTGTGTGTCAACATGCTCTGTGTGCACACAGCAAAATGTTCTGCTAGTGACCATTGCTCAGTGAATGCTCATTTGCCAGGCAGGAATGCTTCCACCTGTATCTCCTAAGTTTAGCCAGACAAAAATAAGAATAACAGTAATTTTAAACATCTATTATTCTTAGGTTGCTGTTTTTCAAGCCACATGAAAAAGTACAAATTATCAAACCTTGATTTTCAACTGTAGAAAGGTCCTCTGCCAACCGTAACCTGCTCTGTCTGTTACCTGCCACGACTGGTGATGAATCAAGAGAGCCTGGATTTTGCAGAAGCAGCGACCAGGGCTAAAAGTTGATCTGTTTCATAATTGTATTTTTATCTTGCTTAACATCTTTTCTGGGTTGCTTTTTTTTAAGCCCACCTTCTTGCCTCTTCCTCCCCTCCCAGAACGCTCAAATTTATGCTCGTGTAATGTAAATAAAGAAAAATCATCCAGCAACCCCTCAAATGTTCCTACTTGCCTACATATAAAATGACTTGAGGAAAATAGATTGAAAAGTGGTCAGTGAGAAGGGAGACCGTGGGGAGCGGAAACAAACAGGGACTGTGGCAAGGTTTTGCCTGTACAGACAAAGTACTTTAAAGGCTTTTTTCAGCATAATATACAGCAGCTTCTTATAATTTTCTCAGCAGTAGGTAGTTTACAGTCATCTGTACCTAGAACAAATCTTGTCAAAAATGAAGGTCTGTAGTGATTGCTGGGTATAATTTTATACATTTAGCTGATTCTTCTGAAAGCTTCCACTGTGCTGCTGTTGTCAGACTAAATTATCAATTTAGCCATTTGTTGTTTAATGAATAAAAAACTCCTATGGCATTGGAGATATTGTGGTTTCAATAAAGCAAAAGCTTTAACAACTCAAACTACAGAAAGTAAAGTGTGTACTGTATATAAGAACAGTGTTTTTATTCTTTTAAATACCACTTTAGATAAAAAAAAGCCAATCACATATTCACTTAATACATTTCTCCTACTTCAGTCCAATGATGCAGACCAAACCTGTTTACTGTTCACTTCAGTACCTTGCAAAAGGAAACCAAAATACAATATGTGCAAGGTAATAGGCCATTAGCACAAACATGCTCCCAGTAAAAATCTTTTGTGTAGGCACCCTTTCTAGAAGCTGCCAATTGTGGGTGATAGAAGTATTATAAAAGAAGTGATTTTAATACTATTTAAGGCATTAAAAGATGAGGAGTATCTGTTTAAAGCCTTAAAGTAAGGGTTGCGTATATCTCATACCTTTTAAAATGCCCTTCTGCTGATTTATATTCATCCTGAACCCGCTAATAATGAGTATACATAAGCAAATACCGTCTTCCACCTATTCAGCATGTCATTGGTATGAAAGCCCCAGAAAATATCTCACGTAATCAGTGTGTTCAGAGAGTTATCTAGCACAAATTACTCATTAACTCAATAGCACATAATAAAAAAGAACATCAATTAATTAATGAGTCACCCTCAGATCACTTTGATTACAACACAGCTCTGTTGAAACAGCAGTTATAAATGGAGCTGCCTCTCTTTATTCATTGTTTGCAATTGGCCCATTATTTTGCAGAGACCGGTGTCATATTTAACACATGCCTGCAGGTAATTGTGTGATTAGTTTCATAAATGAAGATGCAGAGGGAGAACGTGGAGTGTCTTGCTCTGCAGTCAAGTCTGAAGATGCCGGAATCCACCGTACCTCCTGCCGCGCCGGCAGACCTCTGCAGCGCCCACGAGGCCAGCCTGCCTCCGGGCCGTGAGGTCTGAAGTGACAGGAAGACACGCGGAGCTGGTCAAACCAACCTCTGCTTTGACCTGAAGATCTCCAAGCCCTGGGCAAACACTTCTGACGTAGGCCTCCCACCAGGCCACGTTGCTGGTGTTTCATGGAGAAGAATACAGAGGCAGGGAGATTAAGTGGGCTGCCCAAGATCATGCAGCGAGTCTGCATTCCTCGAACCCCGCCATTAGCATAACTTGTAAGACCTCACACAACTGCCCCGTCCTGGGTCTTGCCAAGACAAACTCCTCTGCTGCGTTTGGAGCAACACGTGTGAACTCCTTGATGCTCAGAGATGGACCGAGGAGCAAGGAGAGGCTGAACACCCAAAGCTTCATTGTGGTGAACTGTGTTTGGTGTATATGAGCTGGGGAGGCGAGTGAGGAGGGCTGGTTGGGGTTGGGGTTTTTTTTTTTATGTAAAGTTTTTTAGAGGGGAAGATGAAGAAAAGAACACAAAGTCACCACCTAAAGTTCCTAAACTATCTTGGTTAAATGCCATTCCAATAAGCTTATAGTGTAATTATAACAGTTCCCTTAGGTAAGTAAGAAACATCTGTTAGTAACACATAGCAGGTGTTAGCAATTACACATACTGATTTTTTTAAAGTGTTTTTAATTAAAAAGAATTCTGTTTTCTGAAAAGGAAAGCACGGTAAGTCCAAACAAGCTTTTGTTTGTGTGGCTCTAGATCATGTAATATGCAAAACGATAAAGGTAAAATCAACTTAAATTAGCAAGGGTTTGCACATATGAATCCAGATTATTGCAATCAAAACCAAATTGGGATTCACTGCATTATTGTAAAGCATGTAACATTAGTATTCTAAGCAAAGTCTCATCTAATGTATGAAATCCATATAGTTCATGTAATCACTGAATACATCTAAGTGGAGCGTTTGAACCTAAGAAGATTGCTACGGTTAAGTAAAATATGATCGGTATTGTAAGAAAGGAACAAATGGCAAGGAATTCTGTGCAATAGTTTCTTCACATTCCCTTTATCCCACTGCTGGGAAAACACTTTCTAGATTATGTTAGAGCAAAATCAAACTACGTTGTCAAATTACTTTGAAAAACTAGCCAAAAGCAATTTACGTTTAGCAATGTGACATGTTCTGCCATTGAGAAATAACAAGAAAGAGCCACATTGGAAGGCCAACTATTTACTGATGGTTTTAATCTGAATTAAAAGATGATGAGATGACAATTTTTTTCCCTATCCTGACGCTATCTTTCCATAGATGCCAAGATGTGGATATCAGGCATATCAGGATTTAAATGTCGCCATAAACTTTGACTTTCCTTTCATATAAAATACATAAGCAAACTAGTTGGCAGGGAAAAGAGCAAGAAGCACCAACATTAGTACAATCTATGGACTTGTTTTTGTATCAAGCTGGGATCCAGGTTGTGCTGGTTTGTCTGTGGTTCCTTTCACAAAAGTGTCTCTAAAGGCCAATGCAGAAAAGTAGTCTACAGCAATATAAATGAGATTATTTTCCTTTATGTTCTTCCCAACTGTGGTTTTTATGAGGAGACACATATATAAAATAATGGGTATGAAAAACCCTATCAGTAGATGGTTACGCCAAAGAAAAAAAATGCATACATATTTTATTCATCTAACTGAATGCACAGATCTGGAAAGAACGGCCAGATTTTTAACATTTTTCTGCTTTCAGGAAACTTGGGGTTTATCCTATGTTATCCAGAAGTATTTCTAAGCATCTTCATCTCCTATTCAAAATATATAAAGTTTGTTTGAGCCTTTCTTTATATCAAGGTCATTAAAACTTTTATCAGTTGTATCCAACCAATACACTGCTAGTATTGTAACTAGCTTTCTGGATGAACAGAATAAGAAAAAAAAATGTAGACCTTTTAACTCTTACAGTTACATTAGTAAGAACTTCTAGGTACCTACTACATAGCTTTATTAGCCATTCATGATTGCAATATAATATCCAAGTATCCAAACCAGATGGCACACAGTTAACCAAACATATGAGCTGTGAACAATAATCATGTAGCAATAGCTATAAAAGTATTCTGATGTTTTTTGTTGAAGTTGAAGCAGAGCATTTCAGTACTCATTGTACAAAATGCCTTTCTGGAGTACAGTAACCTTGTGACAATGAGTGCATATTAATTAAAAAAAAAAAAGATAAAGCAAGATAAATGCCTAACAAATGTCTTTAATGTCTTTAATTTAGAATTACAGCTTCACATTTGTTCCTACAGTCTCTCAATCATCATGTAAGTGATAAAATATCACTGCTAAGTCGGTAGCAGTAAGGAATATTTCTGCTTTGGCCTTTCATCCCAGTTTATTTTGGGAGCATTATAATAGATCTGTTTGCTCTCTTCCCCTCAAACTTCTCTTTAAAAAAAAAAAAAGGGGGGGAATCACCTTAGCTGTGTTCTGTGTGGCCAGCTGGAAGATCTTCCTGGAGGTAAAGTTCCCAAGCTATGAAGCTCAAGTGGAGATGGGGATGTAAGCTTGTGAAATGAGCAGGATACAAGACACACATTTCTCTTCAAAGTCAAGCTCACTAAGGGCAGATGTTAACCCTGGAGCTGGGTACTTGAACGTTAAACATTGTGGTATGAGCAGCGCACACCTGCATCCACCAGTGTGGACTTTATTCTCTATATCTTTCTGTCCAGCTGGAAAATAGTGCTCAGGCCCTCGCTACATCTTCAAAGTGGTATGAAGATAAATATATTAGTGATTTTGAGATGCTAAAATAATAGTGACAGAGAGGGACATAAGTTAACTAAGCAGGACAGAGCACTGAAAACTTTCCACAGACAGAGTAGCAGCACTGTGCCAAGGCAATGTAGTCCAAATGATAAAAGAGACCGCCTGCATATCGCCTGCCATCGGCTTAGAGCTCCTGGAATATATTCTCCAAAGTCCTTCTAACCTACAAGTTACTTATTTTAGTAGTATGATGTCATAGTGTCACAAGCTATTGACATTTTCAACAACCTGAAAATCCCTTTAAACAACCCGCAAATTTCTGATTAACATCCCACACGTCCATACACCTTTCCTTCTTTAATTGGGGGTACCTGATCCTGGAGTCTGAAAGTCATCTGGAAGCAGCTCCATGTAATTGAAGGCATACTATATGGGATTGTGTTGCTGGCATTTACTGGGAAAGTGAAGCAACACAGAACTATCATAAAATTTCAGGGTTGCGGTCACCCTTGTCTCATCATGTAGTATTGTAATAGGAAGTTTATAGAGAGGTTGGGGTTTTAAGGACAGGCTGGGTATCAATTTGTTCCAAAGTTTTTATTGTGCTAATGAACTGTAACAGCTCTAATCTATTTTTAGATGGTGGCATTTCAAGTCTCTCTGCTCCTCAGTTCAAAATCCATAATGTGGAGATAATATACCACTTTTCTACCTCACAGGATCCATGAGGGTAGTAATTGTGGGATTTTGCAACAGTGCCAGCGAAGCATATAGAATACCTAAGCAAAAGAACAGCAATATACACAAATTCTAGCTTAGGAATTCTCTAAAACGTTAATTGCTGGATACTAGAGAAGTACTGGGAAAAGGATTGCTCTGCCTTTACTTTTTCTTATCACAGTTCCAAGCCACCTCTGTTAATAGTCCCTGTCAAAGACAGACACTTGGCTAGATGAGAACTTTGGTCTGAGCCAGAATGGTCATCCTCTATTATATTCTTCCCTGAGGTACTACAAGGACTAATATGGTGCAAAAGAATGAGAGGCAAGGAAAACAATTACAATCTATACAATTTATTTTCACTTTCACGATTATTCTTCTACAAAGTGTATGCCAATTATCCCTGCCTGCTTCTCAAGCCATTATTAATTGGTTGATTACACAAAGCAGAAGCGGATGAGATGTGATCTGAAAGATCTGAAAGAGAGAGTGAATAAGATCCTTGAGGCTAAATTCAGAGAACAAGAAAATGCTGCAGCTCTCATTTAAAAAGACGGTACCTTCAGACCTGCCATGGCCGTGTTTCGTTATGGTCCCTAGCAAAAAGAAAACCAAACAAAACTGAGCCTGTACCACATCGTTGTCAGGTCCTCTATGTCCAACCTACTATGGACAAAGAGCACTGGGAACAAACATGTTTTGGCTCTGTTGGAGTATGTAAGAGTAGCCTGCTCTCTTTCAGCTGCTCCCTCACCCAGGTCTACCTTCACCAAAGAAATGATTTAGTTATGGTAGAAAAGTATTGCCCACTATGTAGCGTTGCCCATAGAACTAAAACTAAAAAACTAAAGCTTGTTTAAATTCAGTTTTTCCTCCTGTATCCACACCTTGTTCTCACTCCAGTCCCAAGCTGGAAAATCTGAACTTTGACATTTGTTATTGTTCACGATTAGTTAAGTAATTCAGATGATAGACCAAAAATCAGTTACACAGATTTCATTTGGATGCATCTCTGACCATACACAAGACCCATATAAATCAGATTCGTTCTCACTAAAATCAAAAGAAGTGCTGCTGGCGACAGCAGCAGAGATAGGATTTTACCTCTGGGAAGAATAACGGATAGCAGGAGGCAGCCCTCTGCCATTCTACATCAATTGCTTGCCACAGCCCTGGCTAATCTTTTCAGCTAGTCAAAGCATACGGCGTGTTACAGAAGGTCTCTGAATAACTCGATTGGAAGCCAGCTCAAGCCATGGAAAACTGGCTTTCGCTCAACACCTTAGCCAAAATTTGAATGTAGATTTTTAGAGTTGAAAACTTACTCTGATAAGTTATCATGGTCTCTGATCTCCCTTAAAGACACTGAAAAATGGTCTTCCTCAAGGCTTCTCTCCTGTATGCACATATCTGTCTCTTCAATTAGACTTCGGTCCATTAGGTATTACTAATCCACACGCATCTGTGAACTGCAAAATAATCTATTTCTACAAGCGGCAAAGCAACCCAGCAAGAACTCACATACATACAAAAATTGAGCACAATCAGATTAACACAAAAATAGGAAAATTGACTATTAGTAGTCTTAGAGCATCTAACCCTTTAAGCAGGCAAGTCAGTGAAAACAAGGACTTTCAAAACCAACCTCTGACAGACTTTGCTGTAGCAGTTCAAGATTTTTTTCTGTCCCTAGCAAACCCCTCTGCCTTTATCCCACAGTCCTCTGCCCGCAGGACACCAGAGACAGCGCATTAGCCTAAGCCGTGGGTGAAGGTGGGTGGACAGTAAGGCACTGCAGCATGAACGGGCGCTCCTGAGGTGCAGGCACATACCTGGCCACCGCGGTGGTATTTGGCCTCTGTGGTAACACGAGGCAGAGACGAGGGGAAGGCTGCTGGGGAGAAAGGGGTAAAACGCAGTACTAAGTCCAGCCTTGTTCATCTGTCAGAGCCCACTTATATGCCTCATGGGTTCTCGGATGGGGTTTTGACCCTTTGAGCCCAGACAGGCACACCATCATCTCACAAATTTATTCACAATAATTGAAATGATGGGAGACAGGTATTTGTTACTGGTGCAAACTCGGAGACTTGTAATTGTTCCAGTTTTTGACCTCTGGATATTCATTTGGACCCTTTCTCCTGAAAATGCAGGTTTGCACCTCTGCTTCCTTCTACCCTTTATCACCCTTCCTGATGTCTCTTCCTAGCAAGCCCGCAATTCCATCAGCAGGCAGTTAAAATGCTTAGGCAATGCCAGCAACTGTTTAAAATGTAAAGGGACAGAAATGATTAGCACTATCAAACTTTTTATTTTAATGGAAGGTAGACAAGCCCCGGGCATATTTACACCTGCAATTGATTGCTCCTTCCACTGTTATGCCCCATAGATCTGCTTGTTTCAATTGACCCTAAGGCAGTAACCCTCAGAACGTATCCGTATCGTTCTCTGCTTTCTGCTGACACATTTTCAAATCACAGATTTAATGCTCATAATTTTCACATTTAAAGACTCAGACTGTGCAATCCAATCCTGTATTTACTTCCAGACAGAAAAACAGTCTTGTCCAAATTACCTAAGCTGCAGCTAAATTAGCTAAAGGAGTGTGTGTGTGAGGGGGTTGTTTGTTTTCCCCAGACTTTAATATTTCTACTATTTACTAGTAACAATAAGATCTACATATGCAGAGGACCCACACAAAACCATGTCTTTGCATTATTCAGTCATCAGTAAAAAAGTTCCAGGCACAAAGAGTTAACAGAAAAAAGAATAGGGAGGAAAGGTGAGGAAGGAATCATCATCAAGGAGGTGAAATGGTTTCCCCCAAATCACAGAAGTCAATACTCATGAAAACCTAACTCATGGGAATCCCTTATCACGGACCATGGTAAAGGTCCTGCTTCTCCCAGGGTCAGATTGCACAGAGTTGTCCTCAAATATACAGGATTATCCCACAATCTATCATTAAAGAAATAAATTCCCCAACAGTGGGATCATATACAATAATTATTTGCAGAGCAAATCTTTAGTCCACTATTGAAATCAGTTCTACTCTGTCAAAAATACAAGTCATGTGGAAGTTTCTGACTGATTGTTTTATGCCTGCCTTGAAGGAGTCAGCTATACAGACGTTTCAACCTTGAAATCCCCTTTCCACTCCTTTTTTTCTGGCTTTGCTTCACTACCGTATATGAAACATCACCTCTTGGTCGGAATTGCTCCAGCTGAAGAGGACGAGGGATGACTCTGCCCCTCTGGAGCCAGTTAAGAGATATTTTCACTGGAGCATCTTGTAGTAGGGTTTTTGTTTTTGTTTTTTTTAACAGTGGCTCTGCATTATTGATTTTGGGTTTTATATGTTACAATGTAGAAAGGAAGAAAGGATATTTTTTAAATGCCAAAAAGTTCATGACGTTTTTAAGTTTGTTTTTCCTTTGCCAGAGGGACTAAGTGCATGTTCACTTCTTCAGTTCCTCATGTTCCAATCTGTTATGCTCTTACTGAAAGCTCAGAAGCGGCTCCTGTTTGCATTTCCTTAATTAGCCTTTAACTTTTTGTGAAGGCAGAGAGAAAAGATTTCGATGAGTTTTAAAGACTGCCATTTCTGTGGCAACAGTCATAAACAGGGATTACATAGGTGACAGTAGACCCTCTGAACAGATACATCCTCTGGGAAAATAAGTAATGGTTATAATGCCAGAAACCATTTGCTGCAGATCTGGGGAAAGGTGTTTTTCTATTGCAGAACGAAAAATCCTTCTGCTGCAACTACCCTGCCCTTTACCCATATCTTCAAAGGGGATTGTATTTGAATGCGATTGATTAATAGATAAGCATTTTATGGAACTTGCACATCTTTCTTTTTCAGAGAAGGCAGTCTCAAAGCCTAATGATAGAACATCCTAATTTACTTTATAATCAAATAACCGACTCTTATTCTGGATACCATGAATGTGTTCATTTAGGCCATCAAGCAGCAGGGTATATAAGCTCGTAATTGACTTTAATATGTGAAAAGTAACATTAGCTAGAGTTTCACAGGTTCGATAACATCAAAGTAATGGACGAATTGATATGACTGGCACAAATGGGATACAGAAAGTCACCATACTGGGTCAGATTTCCTTTCCAGCCAGTATTCTCCCCATTCCAGCTCCTACTGGATCCTTCACAGCAGGCTTTCTCATACCTTCGGTCACCAATCCAATGAAGGTTAAGAAGGATTAGAAAAATCTCACCAAAAAAGAATAATTACATAATTCTAAAAATGAAGAGAGGAGAGGATAAAACTTAAGAAAGTTTATTGCTGGCAGTAGGTCAGTCCTCGCGGGTGGCGGAATGAAAAGTAGTTGTAATTATCAGCTCCGCATGTTTGTAGTCATTAGGGATTGCTAACTACCTTTAATCATGGCCAGGGTTCAGTTCCCTCAGGGCAAGGGAGCAGGCATTTACACCTGCAGCCAGTAATTACAGCTACTTTCAGTCCCCTGCCACGGAGGGCCGGAGCTGCTGCTGCGGGCGGTGGGCAGGCGGGAGAGGTGGCGGCAGGGAAGCTGCACACGCAGCCGGGCCCAAGGTACGGGTGCTGCGCAACGCAGTCGGGAGGCACCGCTTCGGAACGTGGGAATAAGGCAGGCACTCAAAACTGACCTGAAACGTGCCTCACCTTCAGTCTTGTCTAGACCTCTAAAAGTTAGAGACTAGCTAAACCCACAAAGTTTGATATAGTTTCAAACCGTGATATGCTAATTTCCAAATACAATGTTCTTTTTTTAAAAAAAAAAAAAAAAAAAAAAGCTAAATTCTTGCCCTGGAACATCTCATCCCCTTCACGGTGTCTTATGCTTGTGTATATACAACCCTTTTCTAAGAAGCATAAAATGTTATTATACTTATATTAAAAGATCCCATGCAAACTAATATTTTATTTTTCACCATAAAAATAACATTTCAATGAAGTTTAATATTACCTTTATGAGATTTTCAATTTAACTTTATATTAATTAAATTAGCATTTTTTGTTTTCATCACCCTTTCATTGTTATTATATGGAAAATACCATGCCCAAGTCAACCTTCCGTCTTAAATTTTTAAGTGCTTTCAAGTAAGGAAATGTCAGTTAGTTGTAAAAAATGAATGTATATTGAAAACTTTTCTCACATAAATTGGCCAAAATATTTCCTACTCAAGCTTCAAGCAGTGTGAGTTGAGGTTTTCACCTTTCAAAAGTGAAATGGGTAGTCTTCTGCCCAAAAGATGAAAACTTTTGGAAGTGATATGAATTAAAACGGACAGAAGGGAACAGCTAGAACGCACAGGACAGATCTTATTTAAGGTATAGGGACCATTACGAATACGTATAACATGTACACGTGTACATATATTTATTCACGTATACACATTGTTATGCACGCAAATACACACCAATAATGCCTATGGGGTCCCTTTGCCCATGACACAACTGTCATGACTCCGTTTGGCTGCTGATGGCTGGGCTGTGTGCCGAGAGGTAGGCACACTCCTCTGCCAGAGATGGGCTCCTGCCGCTGCTTTGGTGGGGTCACCTGCTATGAAGGACTACAGGACCAGAACGGATCAAAGGGAAGGCTCAAAAGGCCAGATGGAGATGCTGAGCACTATGACCCTTCCTTTTTAACAGGCAAAGGAACTGGCGAGGCAACAGGAGATCAGTGACATGACTGGAAGTTAGACTCCCCTCTCCTCCAAGTCAGTTGTGGGTTAGATTAGCAGGGCTGTGAGTGAAATTAGGCTATACGTCACAGCCGGTGCATTTCTTCAGGAGCTAAGGTTTCCATACAGGAGCTCTGAATTGCAACGCTCATCACTGAGATAGCACTCGTGTACCCCTAGGGTATAGTTACATCTTGTGGTCACAGACCACAAAAGAGAGGATTGTGGTGGTGTGTTGTCTTGACAGAACCCAGTGGGCATGCTGCAAGCTGAAAAGTTATGTCATTTCCTGGGTGGTGGGGGCAGAAATAAGAACTGGTGTGACTCAACCCTTTGCTTCCTATGGAATTCATAGAATCGCTGTGATTGTGATAGACAGTCCGTGCATACATGATAGGAATGAAAGCACCGATCATGTTGAGTTTCTGAACAGGAGGAATAGACTCCTCATAACATCTCCCTGAACCATCATATAGTGTACAAGCTAGTCCCTCCTGGCTTTGAGTCCAAGATAATGGCAATATAAAATGGAAATACTTCTGATTATTACAAATGGGCTACTCGAAGTCAGTGTAAGGTATAGCAGTTTAGCAACTTCCGATGAAAAAAGATAACTTACTGCTTCTAACCACCTCTTACTGGTCACCATAGTATACAAATATTTATAATAAACTCATACATGTTGAGTCAGTAAAAATTAATAATTGCAAGAATATTTCATAGACAGTGCAGAGTTAGGTCAAGGTTAGAGGATTCCCCATGAAATGTAAAGCAATATCGTATAAACCCCTTTAGCAAAGGTTAAGTAAAACCAATTTGCATTTGAGTGAAAGCATTTTATTTATGATTAGCCATGTATTTGGCAAAATGATCACTTTGCTACTAAAACAAAAACAAGGGGAAAAAACCCACAGCCTCCCCAAGAAAAGCACTTTACAGGCAACTCCAGAGTGCTGTTATTATGAGCTGTTCCAAAAGCTAAACTCATAGATCACAACTTATTGAGGAAGGGAACAAAAAATGAACCAGCCTGAGCAATGAAGGGGTTAATTATTAGACCTGAGTTAAAGGTGTCCTCACAAGTAGGCACTTCATCAAGCAATGGAGTCAGGAAACAAGGGAGAATAGATGAAGGTGCTAGGGATAATAATGATGGCAAGTAATGATTTCCCTAGAGATGATCTGATCTATGGCCACAAGCAAAGAAAAAAGGCTAGAAAGTACTATAACATTACCTTGGAGTACTTAACAGACTCGAAAGCAGTAACCTGGTGTCAAAAAAGGCCCATCACCCTGCTCATTTTAGGTAAAAGAGTTATGCCAAAGTACAAGAGGGGAATGCAAAATCCACATCTGAAATTAAACAGCTGAAAGGTATGATTTAACAATGCTCGAAACTCAATAAGCCAAAGATAAACAGCAAATTAGATGACTCAATGTCAGGAGGAAAAAACATCTTCCATCGATCCCATCGTCAAAAATTAATCTGCCTGAGAATGCCCTCTGCTCCAATCCCAGAACTGATGAAGAGTGGAGGAATAGAGTAAAACCTATGTACTAGTGCTTCACCTTCAGGCTAGACCCTGATTACAATCTCCTGTGAGACATTTCAGCATGAAGCGCCTCTCATGTTGGGACCGCAAAATTAAATTGCGATCAATACTTTACAAAAATAATTGGGGAAAAATGTTCAGAAGTCGGAGCTGTGCTGTGTGGCCAACAAACATATGAAAGTTAGTGGGGTTTTTTTTTTGCTGGGTTGTGTGGTTTTTTTTCCTTCCCTTCCTCCTCACCTTATCTTTCTGGGGGTTATTCTTCAGGATAGATCAGTTCAAAGGTGTCTCTTGATAATAGTGTTCTTAGAATAGTTTCACTCACCTTGTTAGAGAATTTCAGAAGCAGCAAAGCATTTACAGTGTACTCAGTGCGTTATACTAATGCCATGTTTTGAATCTCTCCCTTGCCCTTTATTTCTTCGTTGTTGTTTCAATTGAAATTTGTGTGCTTTTAATTACTTTTTAAATGATTGGCTCTATTTTTCTGGCAAACCATTTCTTATTTTTAACTGATAGTGTTAAAAAGAATTAAATTCACATAGAAGCAGGGATGCCTAAGAAAGCACTGAATGCACCTTGTGTTTCAGTAAAATCTTTCGGGAGATGTTAACACTTTCATAAACCTAAATGTCATGATCTAGACTTAAATTGAGAGTAAAATATGTGTAAATAAAACCATCCGAGTCTTCAGCAGTTCATACTACAGATTCTGCTACTTTTCCTGGTTTGAAGTGTTCCTATCTTTGGTTATAGTGATTTCTAAAATCTACACACATACAAACTGGAAGAAAGCAGTCATTTTTAATTTCTGACACTCACAATTAATAGAAACGGAAAGTATAAGCAGAATAAGATGCTGTTGAAAGCATTGCAGGATTTGGTGTGTATGCACAGTTGGCAACAGATATTCTAGAGCTTATTGGCAGGTTTAGAAGTGTGCTTAGGATAAGCCAAGCAATTTAAGTGTTAAGATGTGATACAGGGTGTATCAAAAAAGGAAGTGCTCATAATATGTTTCAATAATGTTACTGTACAGCAAAACACATCAAAAAGGGAAGGGAAAAGAGGGAAGATCAACATGCCTCATTAATTCTTGTTAGTGAAGGGGGCACTGCCTGGGATGGATGCTCAGGAAATATTTTGAAGTGGTCATCAGCCACTCGTTTGTTCTCGGCAGTGAGGACTCCTTCAAAAATGAGAGTAAAGCCCCTTTGGTTTTTTTTAAATGCACAATGCAATGAAAGAAAATAACTCAATGTAAATAATATGTGTACATTATAATCACAGAAACTGCATTTTTCAAGTCATAAAACACAGCAGGAGGTGTGGTTATCTTAAGGAGGAGGGAAAGGGGGAATCAATCCTGAGGGATTTTATGAATCATAGCCAGATGCCTATAATCCCCCAGAGGTGTGATTATCTCATGACAACCACTTTCATTGGAGTTGTCTTATTGCAACCACCAAAAAGAAAGGAAGGAGGGGGGGAAAGCGCTTTATTTTAAGGGACAGGGCTTTTAAGCTGGGGAGGAACGAGAAAACAGAAAAAAATGGCAGATTTGAATGCTGAGCATCTTCTTCAACCCAGTTTCTGCTGTGCTCACATAATCACTTTCCTATTTTTGATCTTTGACTACAACAGTCAAAATTTTCCCTAAATCTAGCTGGGCTTATTTGTTTCTAAGACAAAAATGTAAGTAAGTAAAAATGTCACAATTATCCTGGGGTGATTGTCTGGTAGTTTCTCTTGTCAGAGTAACTGGCACTCACCAACTCCTCTAGTTTCATCTAGGAGAGGTCAAAACTGAAATAAAGTGTGGTAGTATTAGTGTCTTGTAGACACAGCTCAGCAATGGAGTTGGGTGATTATTTCAGCTAAAATATAAACCTAAAGAAATGTATCTACTCACCAATTTTGTTAGAAGCACAAAATTTGTCAGAAGGCTTGCAAATCTTTTTAGAGTATCTGGCTTGATTTTTCTTGACTTTTCTGCTTTTGTAGGATACTACAAGACACAGAAAGACCTTCATAGTCCTGAGCTATGCAATGCTAAAAAAAAAAAAAATAAATAAATACTATGTTCAAGAAATGTTATTTACCCAGAATTTGGGTAAGAGTCTGTTTGGAAAGAACAGAATTGATTATCCCGAGCAGATCTCAATGACTTATCCTCTCTTTGCCAATACAGAATGTACAAGATTCTATACATTTAAATGATGTTGCATATAGACAAGAACAAAGCTGGCTGTAAAGCTTCCCGCTGCCCAGAGAGGTCTCTTTCCACACTTGCTCATACAGCCTTCTACATAAAGCAAAAATTTTTGCAGATATCTGAAACTGAATCTTCTTCTGTACATTAAGAAAAAATTTTTAGAAGTCTAAGGAGACAAGACCATTTGGCAACACCTGCCATAACACAGTTATTTAACAGTTATTTTATAGCAGTACATAGAGGCCCAAAATGATATCTGAGCTTCTCTGTGGTAGGTGTTATACATACTGGGAGATGATCACTGACCCCAGGAAGTTTATAAACTAAATAAATAGGACAAATATCAAGCCAGGAGGAGCAGTATTATCTTTAGTTTACATATGGAGAACCAAAACACAAAGAGATAAAAATCTGGAAGTCCCACAGAAAGCCTGTGGCAAAGCAAAGTTCTCCTAAACCCTAATCCATTGCTAGCTCCTTCCTCTCAGCCATGTCCTTTGCAGAACAAGGAGCTGCTTGAATTCTACATGCAAAGCAAAGTTTGGGCAGTGAGTGACAGAAAGAAACAGCAATTTATAACCGACATACGTCCTTTTCAACCACAGATCTCAAAGAGCATTACAGAGGCAGGTAATTCTCTCCTTTTCACAGAGTGGATTGCTAAGGCAGAGGAAGTCGTCTGTAGCTTCACAGGAGAGTTTGAAAGTATAATGTGGTTGAAGTCTACTGTCCTCTGAACCTAACTGGATAGTCATGATTTTCCTCATCTTGCAGAGTCTCATAGCAATAGAATGGTTTAGCTGTGGTGACTCCTGTAATGCTTTCAGTTGTCAGAAGGTGCAGGCAAGTCTGCAGAAAAGAGACCAGAGAAAGTTATTTTTTACACCTCCTGGACACTAGGCCCATGTCTTTCCCCATTCTAGTACAAATTAGCACACCTCAGAAAGGCTTCTCTAATTTACTATGGCTTTGAATGGCTTGTGATCAGCCAGAATAGTGGAGCTCTCTGCCCCCTCCCTCTGTCCCAATCAATGGATTAGTGTGGGGTCATCGTGCCAAACATATGCTACATCCTTCTTGTGAGGTGTATTCCACACGGGGCAATCAATCTAACCCTGTGGCTCCTCTCCAGCAGCTGAGCCAGCACAAAGAGAGCTACACCAGGGCCCAAAATTGAGTACCTTGTCTCTCCTTGTGGCCAACTTCTGGTCAAAGGGACATGACAAACTTCTAGATTTTTTTGTCTCTGTTACACAGGGGCCTGATCTCATCCACGTTGAAAAGTCTCTGTCTTTTAAGTTCACTATATTCTTGATAGTGCTAGAGGCAGAAAGAGTAGTGGCCATTTCATTTACTATAGCAGGAACAAATTAGAAAACATCCTAGAACTTTGAATTTCGAATACTGGGTACAACTGCATATGGGTCATAATTATTTTAAGAAGTCACTGCTATATGTATATATCTTTATACTAGGTACAGTTATCAGATTAGAGATGCCACCTCTTGGTTTATTTTCTTTTCCGTTTGCCTTCCTAGTAAAGAACTTTTCTGTTCTGCATAACGTGAGATCAGAAAAAAAGGAGAATGAAAAAAAAATCAGGAAATAACAGCAGCATCACTCCACATTCTTTCCTCAAAATTAGCTCCAAGTCACACATTAGCCATTAACTCCTTTGACCTGTTCCTCTTTGAAAGATAGGTTCCACTTTAGGTTTCAACCTAAGACTTCAGTATCTTCAGCACTGACATAATCTTAATTGTTTTCTATATTTCTAAAAGGACATAAATGAGAGTTAGAAAGTAGATTATAGAAAAAATACATTTTCAAGGTAAGCCAAATGATCATAAAATCAGCTCTTGAAAAACCCCAGAAGTAAAATAGCACTCAGTAGCAGCAGTGGTAATGATCTGAAACATTTAAATTAAATATATGCACTCAAGACATCACTGTATCATGTGCTTAAAGTATTGGGTTCAAATGCTAATTGGAGTATAAGATGAGAAATCCAAACACAAGTCAGTTTTGATAAGAACGTGAATGCATTTATCAAAAAGATTTCAAAATGTTGATGTGAAGCCTCCTGGGATTGTTATGGATACACAGAAGATATGAACATAAAAACATAATTCATCTGTTCAAATTCCAATTCCATTCTGTTTATTTCAAGATGCAACAAATTTCTGCTCCTTCCCACTCTTTAATTTTTTTTCAACGATGATCACTATCTACTTTTTAACTGACTCACATAGACTTTCTGAGTCCTGCCTCAGTGAATTATGGTAAAGAAAGGATCAGATAAATGTATGAGAAATAGAGGATCACTTCTCTGATGAAAGGGTTAGGAAATAAGACATATCTGCAGTTGCTACCCAACGTTGCGATCACAGAGGAGGGTAGAGTTTGGTCACCTCCCAAGCTCTTGCCTCCATCTTCAGCCACACCGCTCAGACCACTGACCGCTGTGGTGGACACACCAGAGCTTCAGTGCCAGTGGCAGCATCCTGCGTAGCACGAGCTCCAGCAAAGAGCTTGCGCTGACTTTTATGCTGCCAGTATCGAGACTGCTGCTGTGCGTAAGCTGGCAGCGACTCCAGAGTAGTGACGCCCAAAGTCCTTCATGAGACGAAGCTTTCTTCGGGGCCCTACGGCAACCCTCTAAACAGAGCTGCTTAAAAATGGATTTACTGTCCTAGATGGTATGTTACTACTCCAGAACATATTTTTCTCTCAGAATGAGACAAAGTATTAAAATGGCTTCACTTTTCACAGAGCAAAGGGCATCCCAGGTTATTTAAGTGTGGACACTAACTAATGTAGTGCATCATGAAGATCACCTCTAGCTGAAGAGGTCAGCAGGCAGTGCTGCATCCTAAAACGTATATGGTGGTTGTGCAAAGGCAGAAAACTTTTACTTCAGTTGGAATGAAAAGTTTACCTCAAGTTTTCCTAGTAGAAAATTCAACTGAAATAATATTTTTTCCTGTAGCAACTACCTCTCCATTGAATAAAAGAGGAGATGGCATATATGACACAACTTCAGGATACGGATCAACGCCGTTGTGTGAATATTTGTACTCATTCAGTGACTACCATACACCATGTTCAGTGAATGAGGGAGAGCTTCTATGCAAAGACTGATGAGATCAAGCCCGCAAAGACCATAACTTTGTGATATCCATCTATCAGAGAAATTACGACTGCATGAATTTTCACAGAGTCCAAATACAGAGCACTTGATTTTGTAGCTTTAAAGTTCTTTCATGCAGGGTTGGTTTTTTTTTTTTATCAGTGAATATGTATACATAGTTTTCACAGGGAATACAGGATATAAGGGACAATAAGTATGCTTCAGCATATGGTGAAACCATATGGTTGACTGCTTTTCTGCTATACCACTTTTATTTATTTATTTAAAATTATGCGATTCACATTATTAGTCGAGACCTCTTTAATTTACGTAGCTATAAATATGATATATTAATTATGCTTAATTCTTGAAATATTATTTATTATTATTTGGGGTTAAGGAGTATGCAGAGAACAGGGCAAAAAATGGGCTGAATTTCCTACCAATGTAAATGAACAAAGCAATACCAGTACTTCAGATCAAAGAACTACAATTTCTCCCGTGCAGAAATCTTTGATTTGTAACACAGATTCTGAATTTGGATTCCTCCTAGCATATTCTGCAGGAGTTAAAAAACAGGAAGCAATGAACATAGAGGTGTGGGAAATCTTGGCTTCTCGGTTCCTTGTCCAGTAAGGCACCAAAGAGTGAAGAAGCCCAGAAACCCTGTCCACGTGCTGCTGAGGAGCCCGGAGAGGGAGGCAGGAGGAAAAGGCAAAATGGTAATTCCAGGAGGACCAACTCGTTTCTATTTAATCGGCATATTTTGATCTAAAACATTCCCATCATCAGCTGGAAGAATAGTGATACAGCAGAAATTTTCCCCTAATTTTCAAGCTATTTAAAATTCAATTAGAAATACACTGCAAAACAAGGAGTATTCGCAGGGCAAAGAATTACAAAAAAATATTATGCTATGCATCATTATTCACTGGTCTATAACAAATAAGCTTGTTAGATCACAGTCCAGTTCCCAACACACTGGCGTCAGCCACCTCAAACTACTCTCTCTGTCTTGATTCTGTTTTTTCATTGTTTCTCTCTTGAAGGGCCAGGGATTTGATCGAACTGGGAAATCTCCCACGCTTTTTGATCAGAGACTTTCTGGCTGTCATTGCCTTTTCTGTAGGAGAGAGGTGACAGTTCCCATTTGGATTGCTACCTAAGGAGATCAGATGCCTGGTCTGAAATCCCTACTTCAGCACAGACTTCTAATATGAGCTTAAATATGTCGCTTTGCCTTTTTTGCACCTCAATTCCTTAACAGTGGCAAAGGAATGAGAGCACTTCCCCACCCCTGAGGGTTAGACTGTGGGGTGCTCCAAGGCCATGGGGACAAGTAAGTAGCTCAGCCAGGTGTAAGACTTTGATCTGCAGAGTTATCAATCCAGCATTTCAAAAGCACTTAATTCGCAATGAGAGATTTAATATTTTCAAGAAACAGTTCACTTTTTTTAATAGGAGTTTTATCATCAATTCTTTAAACAGCTTACATAATCCCACATACAAGTTTCAGGACTTGATCTTATTATCTGTCCTTTACTGTAAACTCTCTGTTTTGGTGCAACATGAAGTTTGACCAAAAGGCATTACATCTATGCTGGCAGCAAGTCTGTGGATGTTGATATGCCAGGCAGGAGGTAGGTGATTTTTTCTGGAGACATCGCTCACTTTCTCTAAGGGAAAATATGAAATAAAAAAGTATAGAATGACCTTGCACTAATAAGCCTCTGCCTCGAGACAATGATTAAACCTGGTAGCGCAAGGGTTGGTTTATGAGTAATATCAGCTAAGGCACTAATGAAAGTATCCCATTAAAAAAATGTATAACTTAGGGACTTGTCTGCACTGAGAAATTTGGTCACTGCTGTTGCTGCATTAATGCGGTCTGAAGTACAAACAGGAAGGTATATCCAGGTATTGCAGCTGGCTCCTATTTCTAACAAAACTAATCAGCCAGAGGGCCTGCATCCTTTACCAGGAGTGAAATCTGGATGTGAAATCTGCACTTTGAACCTAGTTCTAGTTCAACGACTTTATTGTCCAAAGGTTTCTCATCACCAATGTAGCTGCAATACTACTGCCAAATACTGCGACTCGCGTACCATGACTTGAACTGGTTTGTCCTGCACAAATGTCAAGGCACTCATTCAAAATGTTGTTGTTATACTCAGGAATATCATAGGAAAGGACATTGAAAATGTGTGCACCAGTCTGGGTCAGAAATTGTTTCTCTGTTTTCTTCATTAAGGTTATTCTGAAAGCAAATTCATTTTCCCCATTTCATTTGAAAATTTCCATAGAAAAATAAACGTGGCTACTTCTGGTAATGATTAACACATACCCACAGATGTGCTGTGCACGCACAGCAGGTGTGACGGCTCCAGGCCGCGCCAGGGTTACCGCACAATGTGCAAATCAGCTGCCGTGCACACGCACCGTAGCTCTGACACATCCAGTACCAGAGACGCTACCTCTAAATTGGGAAATTCTGCCAACTTGTGGGCAACCAGCAAGACAACAGTAAAATCAGTCTGGCTGCAGAGAAACAACTTGAATGCCAACATACTGGTACGTGAGAATAAGACCTCAAGACATGTAAAGCACAGTTCCTTTGAGGTTCAGTGGCACCATTTTGAATTGTAGCATTTCAGTTGCCCGCTTAAATCTTTCAGTGCATGATTGAAAAAAGCCCGAGAAAATGATAAATCTATGTTCATATGTCCAGAAAATTAGGAGTATTTTACCTGGGAAATTACTTATTTTTGTGATTTTAAAATTTTTGAGAATCTTTTTTTTTTTTTAAATCAGAAAAATTTTGGTGGGAAATTCCAAGCAGTTGCAACACGGGCCCTGCCTCGAAAAGACCTTGACCAGTGCCTCTAAAATCACTATACAACGAACAAAAAAGAAATACAATAAACCCAATAAAAGTACCAGTGGTCTGTGACATAATTTAGGTCATGTATGTTCTAACCTGTTTCTTTTCCATTGCAAATGTTTAAAAGGATTGCTATAACCACAAAATACATTTTTATTTTGCAAGCTATATTAAGAATTAAACATCAATGAAGGAAGGTAACTGAGTGGTTATTTCCCACCTCTTTAAGATTTAACTGTAAGCATGTTAAAACTATGTTTGGGGGGGGGGGCGAGTAAGAAAACAAACATATCGGTTTCAGGAAAAAAAGTTGCATTAAGCTATTTTTTTAAGAAACTTGATTTTCTGTACAGCAGAGTTCATATATTAATCCCTTTTATCAGGGAAAAATTGATGTTATCTATCCTTTGCTACAAATATTAAAGCCATTTTTAAAGTGACCTGAGACACAGCAGAGTGGAAAGACATCTATTTGAAAAAGTAAATGAAAAGCAAAGCAGAGTTCTCTGTATAATTCTGACTCTTTCCAATGACTTGGACATATGTTTTCAAACAGTGAAATGAAAGAATGTGCAGTTTCTGAGATTTTCTACATTCAGTTGCAGTACCTGAAAAAATTGCTAAAGTAGAAGAGTATCTAAAAGCAAAGAAGATGAAATTTATTTTCTGACACAAGGACTCTTTTTGCTACTGGCCATAAAAGTTAAAGCAAAGCTTCAACAAAATATCAGGAGAAGACACAAACAGCCGCTATATTTCAGGTCAATCTTACAAACTGAAATCAGCTATTTTCCTACAACCGTGTAAAACCAACACCAGAATGTGGATTTGCCGTGTTCAGATTCGATTTGCAGGCACTTCCTCACGCTCTTCTGCTTGCACAGGGAATAAACTTTGACTCCCCTTTTTTAACTTAATCCCCCACAAGGTATGACTTCATGTTTTTATTTAAACAAATCAAGAGAGAAATTATCAGATAAATGCATTAATCAGCACTCAGTACATATACCCCTAGGTCACTATGAAATGTATCTTTCTACCATGAAACACTTATTCTCTTACCAGCCACTGTGAACACACCAGATCATCCTCTCGGGGTCCCTGGACTAACGGGATCCATACCTTGGAGGACAGGCGGATGATCAGGATTTGTGGCATAATTTCCTCTTTACGTTCTACTTAGCCCCGCTGGTGACTGGCAAATATTTTATCAGTGAGACCAAAGAGGGTAAGGGGAGAGCAAAACACTCTGGAGGCTCAACACCAAAGCTGAGCCTCCAGATTTCCAAACAGAAATCAAAAGCTGCTGAGTCCCAACAGCAGCTCCTGGCTCCTGGTGGGCTGCCCCGGGGGCACCCGCATCTCTTCACAGAGCTTGGCTTTCACACATAGCCCTAACATCTATGAGAAGTGGAGTTGTCCAGCCCATTATGGGCTGCCTGGTCAGAAATCCCACCCAGATAACCTGGAAAAACAGGAAGGAGAAACCTTTGCCCATGTCACACTGGCTGCCAGCTGAGGGATGGAAAGGTGCAGGCAGACAAGGAGGGGAGCAGCGGTGCCACCGCATCCATACTGCCTATTGGCTCAGCCCCTAAATTAATGTAACAGCCAATCCATTCCTAGATTTTCTCTAGAGAGAGATATAGTTGATCCAGAAGGGATCTCAGGAGCAATCTCGTATGTGCATGATGTGGACAATCAGTGGAACAGATTTAGTGTGAAACGGTGTTACTTAAACTGGCAGCACAAACACACTCTTCTGATGTGACCAAGACTTGAACAGTAGTCAGCTAATAACGTAATAACCTGGTGGTAGGCTACTGGAACGAGGAATTATATTCTCTCCTCCTTACTACATCTTTTGACTGCATCTGCACATGGTTGTTCTGCCTGAAAGTAGTGTGGCTTGTTTCAGGAACTCGGTGAGAGTCAAGCAACAACTAAATCAAGCCCACAGCAACTAGAACTGGGAAAGTATATATACACCTTGCAGAAATCTCACTGATGGCACGTGCTCTGCTTCAATGGGCCTGCACCCCACTGCAGAAGTTAATTTGAAAACTCAAAAAGATAATTGTTGATATGGCAACTGACAACAAAGATACCAATTAGCAATTTTCAACATGTGATTGAGACCCTGGAAATCTGTGTGCTAACAAAACACGCCTAATCCCAGCAGGTTATCAGTCTTTGTACAAGAATCTACAGCTCCATCAGATAATTCTTAGGGATACACAAATTATCAGTATTTGAAAACCACTGACTAAATATGATTTGAGAAGCCAAACATTTTGAAACTCTTTTCTCTACACTACAATTAAATACAACTTATTTTAAAACTTTAAAATATACCCCTCCACAGATAAAAACTTTGGAGCTATTGGTGTAAACAGCAGAATTCCTCCTTGTCTTCAGGAGACAGAATTACAGCCTTACAGTTTCTGGCATCCTTCAGGATGCTTCAGGTTTTCCATTTTTTTTTTTGAGGGCTTGTCTTTGTTGTGTTTTGCATACATGAGGATGTCTAAGAGGGTGGATATGCCGTAGCTACATGTACATGTTGGAAGGTGGTGGTAGTTTCTTTCGGGATTTTTTTTCTCACGCCTTCTGCGGGCTTCTTGTTTTGGTTTATAATTTATTGTCTGTATTTAGCTAACAGGCCTAGAGGCCCCTGAGTCTTCAATGCTACGAATATAAAATTATGGTATATTTTAAATGCTTTTCCATTTTGATAGTTCAGTATATCAGAGACTCTGGTGAAGAATGATTCATTACTGAGAGCAGTAAACTCCAGCCTTGTACAAGGATCAGCCAGCACTTTATTGAGACTCCCATTTGGGCAGAAAAGTCCCCGAGACATTGCCTAAGGAGTCTAATTCCATGTAATGAAATCAATTCTGTTAACAACCAGAGCAATTATTTCTGTATTTGAAAACATGAAACGCTGTAGCCTCACAGCTAGCTGAACTGCAGCCACTTCTGCAGCAGGAATACATTCTGTTTCAAAAGAAGGAAAAATGCAAAAGGGAGTGCAGAACTACCATCACTTATTATTTTTTTGCACCCAAAATGAAAATGCTATGTGCAGGCAGAAGTAAGTGACAGCCCCCATTCTCCAACCCTAAATTTCTGTCTTAATGGTACACAACAGGTTAAAAGAGTATGGAGAAAATACTGTATTATTCAATCTTGTAATAAATTTCTGCAGGCAATATTCAGTAGCTCAGTTCAACCACTGGCCCCACTGGAGAGTTTTAGTGCTCTGAAGATTAAGATTAAATTCAGAAATAGCAAAGCCAAATTTTCTAGTTTTTTTTTCAAGGGGCAGGAGGAGGATTATATATCCCTCTTATATGTACAAAATAAGTTTCCATTATTCAAGAGTTGTTCCATAGATCAGTCAGAAAGACAAGTGTGCTTTTTCTGCAGTAAGCACGAATGCTACCTTCATGACACAATGAGGTTTTGATAAACAGAAGCCTTTTAAGTAACATTATAGAAGTAACCATTTTTCCTTCATACTCTTTCAAAGGGGCACTGGCATTTTCAAAATGGCACACATGAATTACATACCAATCTAATGATCATACAGAACATTGAAAATTTACTCCTAAATGGCTTCTATTGTAGAAAGGTAGTCAATTTACATGTCAGAGTAAGGAGGTCTGAATAGAAGGAAAGCCTGAATATCCTCACTTACACCAGCTGAATTCCACAGACTTCATTGACATTATTCCTGATTTGTGCCACTGGAAATGAAAAGAGAATCAGATATGAAGCATTGTAATGAATGATGATGTATTGGTGATCAAAGTAGAGTAGCCTTCCATCAAAGAATAGTGTGCATTACTAAGCTCATTTTGTTGTACTAAATGACTTAATTCTCAGAAGAGGAATAGTCCCGAGCCGGAGAGCTAAAGTCGGTTCAAAAGTACACAAAATATGAACGTATACAGAAGAAAAATGAAAAAAAACAGAGAATAAAGAGTTGGTATTTTTCTCTCTCCATCTAAAGATCTCAAAACAATTTACCATCTTGAATTATGTCAGCCTCATCACATCCTTTAAGGAAAGCATTATATCAATTTGGAGATAATGAGGAGGCAAGATGTAAAGATTAAGGACATCATTTTCAGAATCACATCAATTATTTGTGAGCCTCAGTTCCTAAAACATATTGAAAGAACTAGAACTTCAGAACAGCATTACATTTAAAAAAAAATCCAGCAAATTAATGTGAAGAATGAACATCCAGAGTTTCTGAAAATTCCGGCTAACAATTCCTCTAACTGGGCACCATCAACTTCAGTGGATACTTCTGGAAACATCAATCAGATCCAAACAAGCTGCATCGGAGCCAGGGTGAAGGCCTGGATCTTTTGATTCATTCTTGCATCTTAGTCACAAGATCTTTTACCATTCCTGTTTTAGTTC
The DNA here is from genome assembly GCF_028858705.1 of Grus americana. Taxonomy (NCBI): domain Eukaryota; kingdom Metazoa; phylum Chordata; class Aves; order Gruiformes; family Gruidae; genus Grus; species Grus americana. Next base: position 71,672,184 of record NC_072852.1, on the reverse strand, counting down.
TGGGATTTAAATAGGGCCATTTCATAATTTGATGGAGAGTTATTACATGGGTACAAACCTTCTCAGCAAGTATAGTTTGATCAGTAAGTGATAAACCAGCTACACATTTTCCAGTTCGCTATTGTCTCTTTTACTTTTTGTATTACGGAAAAGTTCACGATAAGCTCACGATATCAGCATGTACTAGTCACTCACTGTAACAGGCAAAACTTCCTATTGTGCAGAAATAGATGACTGGACAAAACCTCTATTCAGGCAGTGCCAATAACAACTGTGGAACTTGTTTGCCTCACGCTTTTCTCATTTACCTGTAAGCTCTACTGCCTGTAGCATCACACAGCTCTCAAGTAGACTCCAGAAGTACAGGACACTACGGGGTTAATGGACTCAGTTGCCAAGATTCAACAGCCAAATAGCGATGGGTGTCAGATCACTATATATAATCTCCCGTACATCCGGAGCTGGGAAATGGAATCTGTGCAAATGAGAGAGAGATAAAACTTAACCAAGTATGCCCTTAATGTTAAGAGCCTCAATCAAGACGATAATACCTCCATTTCGTAACTACAGGTTTTGCTTTACTTTAGCACCTGTTTATTAAACTCCTTGCTTCTCATATTCTGAAATGGAAATAAGGCAATTTTTTAAAGTGGTGGCAAAGGGTTTTTCATCACTGAGGGGCTCTAGGTGTCAATGAAAAGTATGCTGATTCAATAGCTCACATTTCACTTTGTATTTTTATGCGCTAATTGTACCGGTCCTTCCTGTTCTTGAATGGTATGGGTGCTTTGGAAATGTTTGATCCCAGTACCACCGAGTATTAGGGCCTGAAACGCTGCCACCTCTCTTGGTTTAAATTATCAAGATGTAAAAAAAAAATAAAATCTATATCTGATAGTGAAATAGAAAAAAAATCTGATCTTGACTCTTTCAAAATTACACTGGACAACACACTAGAAAAATTACAATGAACAGGAATAATTCTTCGCTGGCAGGGAGATGGACTAGGTAAATGAATCAGTCTTTTCTGTATCTAATTTCTATGATGGCAAGGCATGAACATTCTGACCAAGCAATTTACATTGATTTACAAGTATAATTTATAAATCTGTGGGTTCATACATCAGGATTTCGGATCAGCTTATATAATGTGTATAAATACATTTTCACTTTATTTGTTAATGTATTGCAAATGAGGATATAAATCTGACATGAACACAAGTTTACCTAATTTTATTCATTTAAAGTGACAATCACTCCTGTACAAATGGGTAGCAGAGGACTACAGCACAGGCTTTGCTCTGTTCTTTAGCCCACGGTTAAACTTGCAAACTACATTTGAATCATTTACTTGTCTGCTGAGATATTTCCTCTTGACTGCTTTCTTACCCTAAGAAATACATGCATTCTGAGGGCCAGATCCTCAGCTATAATGCAACTAGAGCATCCTTCAGCTTAGTTCATCATCTTCAATAAAGTTATGCTAGTTTTCAACATTTGAGGATTTGAGGTGAAATCTTTGTTCCAATTAAATCAATAAGAATTTTCCTATTGGATTCAAGGATTTCATCCTTGGCCTTTCTAAGTATACACATTTTTTTAAGACTAAAGTGATATACAACAGCTCTGTATAACATGCATGCAGCAGATCCTTTTATGGAAAGAGCAGAAAGCTCCTCAGACAGTGCACATCCTGTTTCCTTGCGAATAGTTTCTGAATGTTTATAAAACAAAATATAGGATGAGTTATGTCAAAGATTCATATAAATTTTCACCATCTATAAATATTTTGGACATATTTTGGACATAAATTAACATTTAAAATTTCTTTAAGCCTATCAAGCCAGCCATAGTCTAGTTTTATATCAGCTAGCACATAGAAAACTTCTTTAAGAGTCCTTCTTGTCTGTGATCATATTTTTGAACGAAGGGTTTCACATAAAACCGAAATGACAGTGGACATTTAACAGGAAAGGACTGAAGCAATAAATGTCCAAAGAGCAGCTGGATCCTGTTTCAGCCTGCATGAGCTGTACCAAATAACTGACAGTCTTATTGCCTTTCCATTTTACACAAAACTACAGTAAAAAAGTGGCATCTTCTGGAAGCTATTCCATGTGGAATGTAACTCATATTCTGGGCAGAGCGATACTTTATTTGAGCAGCAGATACTGGATCCATAGGCGTATATTTCGAGAGAAATGTAGTTGTGGAAATTAAAGACAGAAAAATTACACATAGGACACAGCCCCACTCAAATCCAGACAGTTTTTCTATCTGCTTCCAGGGGAGTTGGAACAGGTCCCCTGGAGAGAAATCCTGGTTCCTTTTGGCTTCTTTTAGCAAAAAATCTCCAAGACTGTACTCACAGAGTATAAGCACGACACAGGCATGGAGACTGCTAAAACAGAAAGAGTGATGTATACTTAATTGTTTATCAGGTAGTATTAACTTGAGGGGGTTTTTTAATGTACGAAATTTCTTGTTTAATACCTTGCATATTTTAGCAATCGTGTATCAATTTTCTAATCGCAATGTGCTTTTCTCCTCTCCTCTTCTCCTGCTCATGTTTCTAAGGGTTTAATGTAGTAAGAGTAAGGACTTGATCCTGTATGACCAAACACATGGAAGACTTGCCCGAGATCAGTGGGTGTTTAAGACCTATAAACATTTACACATGCTAGCACCTCCACAGATTTAAACAACCTCCCTCTCTCCCTAAATTCAACACCTGGCGGAATCAAAGCAAGCTGGAGAGAAACGGGCCCCACAAATTTTCACCTTTGTGCTTCTGCTTATATCTTATTACTTCTGCTAATTTTGCTGCAAAGCATAAAGTAAACTCTGCATTCCAATGTAATATAAATGACATAATTTAATGTGACTAAGAGATATACAGATGGCATTGCATTTCCTCCGCAGTGTGGAGAGGTCAGACAGCAATTGGCTATAACACAAACTAAGCTAATACAGAGCTACAAGCTGCCAGATCTTGGTCCCGCTTACTAACAGCCTATACTATGTGAAGTAATTGAGCGTGCAGCAACTTTCCCAACTGCACTTAAGCAAGGGACGATCTTGGAAAATGTCAGTGCTCCAACTTAACAAATCTCCACATAAATAGGAAATATTTTTAAAGATTTTAATGATAAAAAGTTCAGAAGGAACAATCTTTTTGTTAAGTGCGCTCATCTACACAGATGATCTAGATCTACAGCTCATATATTACAGGAGTTTAGACTCACCTCCTTTAGGAAAACTGCAAAAATAAATCTTGAAATTAAAAATAAGCCACTTCTTTCATTCACTTCAATATACAAAAAAAGTTAACAATAATTTATGATTACGGTTTCTCTAGTTTTTGTCTACATTTAAGTGTCCAAAATATAATTTTGTAACAGTGTTATTGGTTATCTAGTTTCTAGTATACAATACCCTCTTTAAATCTGATTCTAAGGAAAGTGGATTTAGTAATTTTTCAATGCAAAAGGTCTATACAAATTGGACTGTGACTCTATCTACAAAGGATGCTGACTAGATTTTTTTCACTTCAGAAATATAAAAAGAGGCTTTAAAGCTGCCCCATCCATGCAGCTAAGGGATCTTCTACCTCCTGATAAGCTGTGGAGCAAGGCAAGTCCAAGTAGAGGGAAGGAAGACGGTCTGACAATACAGATGACCAAACTGTACTGCTCTCCCAACATCCTTAGCACTATAATGCACTAGGATGTCCCTAGGAGATACTACAAAATACAGTAATAAACAAATATTTCCCTTTAAAATATAATCAGCAGAGCATGCCCCCTCATGCCCAGGAAAGGTGCAAAAGCATTTTTGTCCCTACGCACATGGGCAGCTAGCTTATTAGATATTCGTAAATGAGCTGTTCAAATCTAAAACAACTTGGTTACTTATCTTCTACTGATTAATCGTTCATAGTCACCCTCTGATCAGTAAAATCCACAAATATAAAATCACATGAAGAGTGAAACCATCCTCTACAGACACTGAGCTCCAAGTATCCCTCTGAAGATGTGCTGGAAAAGACAACTGGGTTTGTGGCTGTGAATGAGTCTCAATCCATATGAGATTAATTTCTGGATCCAATTTGGAAATAAATTGTGTCTTCAGTAGAAGACTTCCAAAGAGTACATGCCCAATTATAGCAGCTCAGCTGAGATATGGTGACTTGCAATGCCACCGTAATGTCATCATGTACAGCTGTGTTCTCCGTTACTATTCAGTCCAATGGACCGTATGGAGGCATGGAGCGACAATCTGAACACTATTGCCATACTTGCATTCTTTGTACACATCTTGGAACGCTTAATATGTTTCTTAGATCTCCAGATCCCCAAATCAAAATATTATTGGAGAATATAAACTTTTATTAAAAAAAAAAAAGAAAAAGGTATTTCTAGACCTGGTTGTTTGCCTACAACAGGATACAGTAAAGAGCATCCAGATTAATAATTTTAAAGGCAATCTAATGATTTCCTGAGGCCTGATTCATGCTTTTTGAATCTCTGGAGCTGTCAAAATTAAAACTGACTGTAGGAAGATCTCACAATACTAAATGACTGTGCAATAAAATGGTAAACGAAATCAAAAGTTGATAAAGACAAAATAATGCACAAAGTAAAAAGAGTGGTAACTATGTATACTATAATGACAAGTTCTAAACTGGCTATTACCATTGCAGAAGGAGATCCTGAAGTTACTGTGTTTGCTCAGCAACATCATTTTAGTGATCAAAAACGCAAATTGAGTATCAGGAATGACTGGGAAAGGAGCACAGATTAAAATGGAAAACATCATAATCTAGACCCAGTGCAACCACATCTTGATTACTGCTTGCAATTCTCTTTCTCTTCCATGTCACATAAGAGGATCAGATAGACACATGGACGGACGCCCACCATTCCTGGAGTTATGAAACAGCTAAATCGCAAGATTAAGAGAGGTTGAATAAATATCGGGTGAAATTAAAATGTTTTCTGGAAAAGTTAGATGGATTCACAGTCACATTTGCAACTTCTTACATGCAATTTTGTAAATATTGACGAACACATACAGTAACTACAAAGTTTTTTAGATGAACACTGTCAAATACTTCCCTAATACTTACCGAAAACACATTCTAGACTTATGTACAATTTACTCATGCCAGGAGTACTTTTCACACTCCTTTTAAAAAAGAGAAGCTTTTCTGCATGATTTTCCTGACCCATCATAGCTTAGATCGTTCCAACTTTGAGTAACAGTTGCACATAAAAATATATTTTCCAAGTCATTCAGGCAAGACGTGTGGGCAGTGTTACACTCCTGAAGAGTGGGTGGCAGATGAAATTCACAAGCGGAACATATGCTGCCTTCTGTAAAAGTGACGCGTGCTGCCTGCTTTAGTGTGCCAGGCCAAAGTCCTTTCGGCACCTGGGATACCAAACTTCACGGAGGCATTCGCGAATGCCCTTCAGAGACGCAGCTGTAACAAAGCAGCAGCAACAGTTATACATCTATTATGAACCTAAGAGGACCAGATTTTTTTCCCTAATCCTATTCACTGCCCAAACTGTCAGTCAATACAAACCAAGTAGCAAATTCAGCTTTTAGTTCTCTCTTTCCCCCTTGATCTTGTTGGTCATTTAACACAAGACATCAAGCCTCTGCCCCTTCCAAGGCTTCATTTTGCTCCTGTGATTCCCTGGTGCAGCAGTTCCATCTTAAACCAAGCTAAACGCCAGTGTTCAATGTTTCAAATTTAGAATCTTTTTGAGGTGCTTGCTCTTGGAGTGCATTAGCTGGCTGCACTGCTTGATTAGCAATGCTCTTTCTGAGTGGTATATTTACTCCCAGGAGCATTTTATCATTTATCATACTTATGTTCGTTTCACTCTTATCCCAATCGTGGCAGCTTTCATGTAAAAGAAAAAGAAAACAAGATTAATACCTATTTAGTACACCTTTAATGCCACCTTTAATGCACACACACACACACACACTTCAGAGACAAACGTGTTCTGTAGCTTCTTTATGTTTGGCTCTTTAATTTTATTCATCAGAGTTATCTGAATGTAAATACTAGGCATAGCTGTGAGAAAATATAAAGCAATATAGAAATCTGCATATCACTGGAGACCCAAGAGGAACAATGGAAATTTAGGCCAACCATCTGGTCAAACACAATGCTCCATTTTAAAAGGTATCTCTTTGAGAATCCTGCTACTGAAGTATAACATGATTTTGGGTCACAGTGATTCTGACATCCCTGTTGCAGAGATTGCCTATGTACAGTTGGGTCAGATCTCTGGAATGTAATCTAACTCACACAGACATTTTCTTTTAATCTTTTGTCTTACAGGAACAATTGACACCATCTGTTTTCATAAGAAAGTGCTTTAGCAGGCCTTCCATAGGTGGCATGGTCCTCAAGGGTGCAGCTGGAGGCGAGAGAAACCAAATTTGTTCTATGTTATAAGACACAGGAATCACAAAGCTACTTAAGCGTCACAGAACACAACCGAGGAAAGGTACCTCTTCATACAAATTAGTGTTTTAGAGGGTAGGCTGGAAAAAGTAATAATATTAATTTCTCAGAAATTCCCCTAACAAAAAGAAAACAACATTTTTATTATCCAGAGGAAGATTCTGTTTCACTCTCCTGAGTCCCTAAGCGAAACTTTTAATTTTAATTTAGAAACTTCTCATCGAGTAAGTTCTCGAGCTTACTTATTATTTCAAATCTGAGCTTTCCAGGGTCGTCTTTTCTTGTGCTCCAGGCTAGCAGGTTGTTGGAGTACTATAATAATGAATTATCCTTCATTTACAGCTTTCTAATTATGTAAGTCACCAAGTTGTATTTCAGATACCTGACTTACCACAACCAGCTTCAACACAAACTGTGTATCTTACTATCTAAAATAATGTTGTGAAAAGGTTTTTTTTTACATATAAGAAAAACAGAGCAAGCACTCAGTAAATGGAAGGGAGGCAGCTACAAAATAGGTATTTTAGGGCTGTGGATTTTTAAGTTCTGTGAAATGTAAAGGGCTAAACTAATCAAAGTAGACTGAGAAAACTTTGTCATAGAAGGGCAGCCCTGTGCTTAGGAGAGTTAACAGACCCCATAAAACAGCAGTTCTGTGGTTGTAATAATCAGTACAGTGTTCTGGCAACCATTGCCAAAGGGGTGCTTGGGAGTGTACTTGGCTAAAGCATTTACCCTTTTCTGGTTAATTCCAGCTGTTTCAAAAGTTGCTGAGGAACTTTGTCAGAAAAGAGATTTTGAAAAGTGGTTAAGACAAGAGTCACAAAGTTCCCTCTTCAGAGGACTGCTGTTATACAAAAGGACAGCAAATAGGATATTAGGCCCATTTCATGGGCCCCCAAAATTATGTTCAATATCGTCAAGGGCAGAAATCATCACAATTCCATACAAAATCCGTCACAGTGTGTACACCAGTTATAGCCCTTCAAGTCAGCGGAAAATCATAACTAATATCTCTACTAAGATATGATCTGTGCTATGGAAGAAATTGTATTTTCATTCTACTTCGTCATCATCTTCCTCTTTCTTTTAGACATTGTCATATCCTCTCCAATCAACTGCTCTCCAAAGTTTGCTTGGCTCGTCTATTTTCCACCTAATCTTTCTTTCAGTCTTGAGGTCTACCTTATGGTACGTTGTAGTGACCAAAAGTGAGGAGGAAATGACATAAAGACCCGCACTAACACTAGAAATTTCACTTTCAGAAGATGTAGCCCCCGTGGTTTCTTAAACTCGGAGGTTTAGGTCGAGGCACGTACATAGGGAAGCCTGAGTGGCTGCTGGGTGCAGCACTGGGGGACGACTACTTAGGTGGGCAGTCATCCTCATGGCACCTTCCAAATGCTTTTGCTCGGTTCCCCAGCCTGCTACTGAACAGAAAGCATCAAAATGTGGATCTTGAGCCATACAGAAAAGTTACTCAGAAATAAAAGCACCTATGACAATTTACACCAGCTGACAGATTTGGGGTATTTTTTTTTAATAGACTCAGACTTTCAAGTTCAGAATTTGATACATATAAATGATCTCATATCCCATAAATTATTAATAATGCATCTAATAAATTATTATGTGATTTCATGTAAGGTTATTCACAGTTATTTTTATAAATGCACAAGATTGTTATGTCACATAAACCACACTATTTTAACAATTTGTATCTTAATATTTCAATGTATAAACCAGACACTACATGGCAGTATAATAGAAGATAATGCAAAAAAGTCAGGAAAATATTTAGAAACTTCTACTTGGTTGGGAAAAAAAAAAGTGGCTATTTCTGCTCTCAGAGACAATTAAATTTATTCACTGCAGAAAAAAAAAGGATCATCTTAAATTTACAAAAGAAATGTTTTGATATTTTTCTAATAGCAAGGAAAAAAAACCCTCTGATCCCTGATTATTTAAATCTGTCAAATTCTGACACATCAAATATAGTTCAAGAATTTACACAATAATGGTTTGGTCAATGAAATGAGAGAAGGACTACAGGTCATACTAAAATGAATATTAAAAGTGTATCTACCATGCAAAATTCAGTGCATCTGGGCTTGATCACTCCATATTCAAAACCATAGTGCTGTGGATTATTTAGATCCATAATTTTGTTCTATCTGTTATGACACAGGCAAATAATCCTCATCTGGCTTCAGACTTACAATATCCTCACAACAAAACGCAACTAAGGGACCAAAACATAAAGGTTAACTGAGATCAGTAGGAACCAAAGCTGAAATATGTTTGAAAATATGGGCCAGAGGATGTGGCCCATAAGTGCTTCCGTGAATTTTCAAAATCAGCTCAGTAGCTTAACTGCCACTGCAGTTTTAAACCTACATTTAAAAATGTAGGCTTAACAGATTAGTCTCTGTAGTAAAAGTAGTAGCAGAGTAAAGAACTAAACCTGCATGTCCAAAAGCCTATACACAAAACTCTGGACCTTACTTTTCTCCAAAACGAGTATGAAACTTGGCTTTTGCCTGGTCTGCCTCTGATATTTACTAATGACTCAAAGGAAAAATTGATGAAAGTAGTTAAATTTGACAATGGTTCAATTTAAAATGATTGTTAGTTGTGGGAAATTTCAGTTTTGACTCTGAAAGGAAAGTAAAGAGGAGATGAAGCTTGGCAAGCTGACGGTTGCTGGCCAAAACAGATCTACGTTCACACACTGATGGTCCATGAATGCGGTCCTTGGACAACAGATATTGTTGAAACCTCTGAGGAAGATGCTGAAGAATTGATCTGAATGCCATAATGGGTATATCTGCCCAGTTCTCTCAGCAGTTAAAAATAAAGTCAGAAGAAAGAGCAACCAAGAAAATTTAATGATAATATAAGACAATGGTTTACATTCAGTTTTGGTTGTGTCAGTTAAAGATTTGGGAAAAAAAGAATAAAATAGGACAAACTATGTCCTAGCTGAACATAAAATGAATTCTCCATTTAAACCTCATTTGTCTTTTCCTCAAATATATTTCTTGCTCAAAATGATTTTCCCAATAACTCTGGCGAGTTTTATCTCTAGATTAGTCACAATGAGTATGTTATGCACACTCAATATGAGAAGTCAAAGGACACAGAGGCCAGATATTTGCTAAAAATATTCACGTCACCAACTTTATAATTTGCTGTTCAAGAATATTTTCTATTATTTATCTATGTTTTGCTGCTTCCATGAAATTTCTGATCAGCAAATGAATGGAGTCACAGGGACATTTATTGAATGCTAGCACAGACAAAGTGAAGTTTAAAAAATGTAATTAATAAGTTGGGGAAGGATGAGTAAGGTAGCCAAAATTCACAGGATTACAATGTGTAAATCAGCCTCTTCACACTCTCTCCTCCCGTCAATATTTGGAAGGACTTTTAGGACCACTTGGAATGTAAGAGCAATCAAAATTAATCAGATATAAAATAGTGTTTTGCAGTCATACTCAGTTGTTGACAATTACTGGCACAAGAAGCAAGTGTTATGGCTGCATTTAAAGTAATGTTTGATGATTTTATAGTTGCTAATAGTGCACTCAGAGCTTTTTGTAAACTTTCTTGACTCTATTTTTATGGTCTGAGTTCTGTATTAAGCTCATATGGACCTAGTAGTGTCGGCAAGAATTTTGCAGGCTGAACTGTTCAGATGAGGTCATTTTTTCAAGATGGTTCAAATTTTGCAAGAACGGATGATCTTATGAGATGATTCCATTACAGAGGTTGAAAGTCTCACGAGATGGACAATAGGAAATACCTTTCCTTCTTTGTCCCTAAAATGCCATGCAGAAAGTATGCAGTAATATGAAGGAAGCCAAGGCAGTGAAAAGATAAGCAGAAAAACTTGTCCCTCTTATGCTTGCTATAGAACACTACCGCAATTTCTCAATGGAAACGCTTCAACTTTCTTTATAAATTGCTTTTGAATTCTGGTGGCATTAAAAAAATACACAGGAAGTCTATAAGGGAGGGAGCATATGGAACAGGGCGGATTGCAACTCACGGAAGGAGGTTCCATGTGTACATTGTGCTTTTCAGAGAACGACACAAGGCTTGTTTTGATTTTGTGGATGAGCTAAAAACTGAATACAGTCAGCTGCCAGATCCAAGGTTTCCAGCACTATCTACAGAGGGGAAAAAGAAAACTTTTTTTTTTCTCCAGGTTAATAAATCAATCAATTGCATTAGATATATATGCACAGAAAAGAGGCGGAAGGCATTTTATTTTCTTCTGACTGATCAAAGTGTTGGCCAGAGTTATGGCCAGAGGCCAAACTAGACTGAAGATGGTTTGCTCCATTATGCCTACTGCTGTATTCTTATCTTGAAATGACAGCAATTACTCTATGTATTTTTAACTGTATTTTTCAATTATGGCAATAAATGGCTATTTAAATGCCATCAGTTTCAAATTACTCCACTGGAAAATACAGCAGGGAAAAGTATCAAAGACAAAGAACTTTTAAATAAATCTCATCTCCCCACCTGCCATATGAAGCAATTTCTATGCCAGGTGGCAGATGTTTATGATGGTGCTTAAAACAAGTCAAAATTAAATGGATCTCAAAACTTAATTGTTTTTTTAGTGTAAAGGGCTCTCAATTAAAGGGAATTTTATTTCATTTTTTTTTGCTTAGAGATCCTATCAGAAATGACCTGAAAACCCAAAGCTCTTTAACATAAAAGAGACGATAGAGAGATCAGAATCTGAAGCATTAAAAGAAAATCTTCTTTCCCCAATGTAATTTGATATATAATATCTCATAATCGGGCTATCATGACAGAGAACTCTTCATTCCTTCAATATAACACTTAGACAGTACATGTGGAATTTTCTTGATGCATGACATTTTATATGGGATATAGATCAATCAGACATGTTTCTCTCAGATTTTCTGCAAGAAATATATTAGCAGTAGAACACCATATTCAAAAACCCCTTTTGAAAACTGAGTATGTATCTGATTATCAATTTTACAAGTGATCTTATAGTTTATAAAATACTTAAGTCCTCTTCTAATTAGTATAATTTTTTATCTGAAGACTCGTAATTTCCACAGGACAGTTTTCACTGAACATTCTTCTTGCGATGGTTCCTATATAAAGATCAGCTATGTCTTTTTTTAGGGTGTCTTACATTTGTAAACATGTTGCTGCACTTGAAAGTGACCATTCACATTAAGCCTTTTATGAATCAATGCCATATCTTACATTGGTCTGTGTCTGCTCTGTGTCAGAAGCTGGCATAGAAATTATATGTAAGTAGCATGGGTTTTTTTGTTCCACACGAATTCCTCAGGATAACAACACTGCCTCAGCTGAAGGAATGACAAAGGATTTATGTGTTCTTCTTTTATTCATCCTCTGCATGAGTTTCTATAAAGTGGATGTGGGCCTGAGTAAGAACCTCACATAAACCATACCAATTGAATTGCTGAATGAGCGAGGAATTCCAAGAGCTAGATCACAGTACACATGCATTAAATTGAATCCTTGAGAAACCAAGATCTAGGGAAAAACAGTTTAACATCTCAGTGAAGAAATGGCATATAGTGGCAGAAACCTGGAGAAAATAAATTCCTGAGAAGGCAGCAAAAATATCATGAAATACTTTTACATCTGTAGGACAAGACAAAAATATTTTTTTGGTGTTGTTATAGCTGCAAAGAACTGGTTGAACTGTCCTACACTTAAAAAACCAGCTCATATCAAAATTTGGGAGTATATTTCTAGAGAAGGGCTGTGTGTGCTCTTCACTGTAGGATGCCTGGTCTCACTGCTCTGAAGTGTATGTTCTAGTCTACAAGAGCTGGTCTACTGCTAAATTTTAAGGAATAAGCCTTTACTGCAAACATATCTGTGTAGAACTGTCACAACTATATGTTAGGCATTTTGACTGTGGAGTGTTTATAAGACCACAAATTCTGTAGTACGGAGGTGCTGAAATTGTAGTTTGTGTTCTGCAAGGGCTATTCAAGTCAAGGAGTACGTAAGGGTGGTTGGTGATTGAGCACTGCTGATCTCAATGCTGCTACGTAACATCACGGCCAGAGTTGATGGCATTACACCTCTTCAAAAGCATGTGAATCCTTTCACCAGGAGGGAGAACTTTTGCTCCTGGAAAGTAATTATATCTAACAGCAATGGCTTTCACCAGTGTCTAAACTAGACCCAGTATACTGCTAGTGGCTTTCATTTCTTCATGAATGGGTTGCCAGTAGGATTGTCTGGGATAGTATGAAATCAACAGCTCCTTAGGTAGTAAAGAGGTATAAATGTAAATAATTTATGAACACAAAATGTAATCATTATGGCTCTTCTACTACCATTTTGATGAATAAAAGATGGCATTTTCCCAAATCCAAGTTTACTCAATTAAAACTACTCAATTAGCACAATACCACTGCCAATCAAATCAACCAACATCGGTTTATTGCTCATTTAAAACCTAGTATGGAGGGGAGACAGGCTGCACTGTAGCTAGGGTTTCAAGGTACACCAGTGAAGAAGATTGCAATGAGTTAAAGTCATGACAAACTAAGATAGCAGATATAGTGAATGCAGAGATAAAGCATAAAGGGATACACGAGAGATTTAGTCAAAGATACTTCTGTGTTTCCAGCCATGCCACACTTCAAACAGTCCAGTTTGTGCATCATCTTTCCAAAATTGTGAGTCACAGGAAAAAAACTGTTTCACACAATCCGGGCAGGTCTATTATCCATCTTACTAACCCCTTCTGTGTTGTTTCTACTGTCTATTTTATGTAAGAACCACCAGCCTTTCTCTGGTCACTGTTCTAATCTCTCCGGCAATGCCACAGAGGTCCAGGGGATAGGGTGTGTAGGAGGTTGACCACTAAAGTCCACTTGGAAGTTCCAAGTATGTATAAATTACAAACTCACTATATGTCTGTGTTCTTGTTTGAGACATGACCTTTTGTCGGAAACCCACTAATAGTGATCATATGTCACAGCAGAAAACTCTTTGGTGCCCAAGTTATTTCAGTGCATCACAGTTAACAAATTGTTTTTCCAGTTACATAGTTCCTCTGCTCATAATAAAGCAAATCTGTCACAGAAAAAAAATAATCTTTCTTTCTCATAAAGAGACTCACAATTAAAGCATATAAGATTATCACTATGCAAGCTCATTAGGTGTACACAAGCTATACTTTTCCCTGTACAACTGAAATTCATTGATAAAACAATGAAGTGAACTAACACCCCTCCTAAATAAAGTTTCACCAGTAGCACTGTATGTTAATGGAGCTATTTCATTGTTAATGTGACTGACTGCTTATTGATTCTTGCAGTAATCCAGCAAGGGCTTCAGAGTACAATTTAGTTTGGAGAGCTACGGGTCCAACATCTATGCTCAATTACAACTTTCAGAAGGGTAGATCAATAAAATTTAAATTGCTTATGGTAATCACAACTTCAAATCATTGCGATCAGCATAAGCAATCTGCTGACCCCAGCCAAGCTCCTAAATTGAAACTTGTAATGAGTGGTCATTTAGTTTGGGTCCATTCATATTATTTTGGAGGCAGGTGATGAACAATTAAAGATCAGTCAGCACCTTCCCTACCCAGCATTCCCATCTGAATTCCCAAAGTACTAATATATAGTAACCCTAGGGTATAGGCCTTTGCACTTCTTTAATGGGTATTCTGTATGAATAAGCAATTATATTTTCTATTAAACAATTTCAGTGTAATTGAATTAGCAGTTATAATATTGCTCGGGCAAGCAGAAGCTTTCCTAGAGAAAAATTAAGTAATATTGGGTAATTCAAATTAATTTATAAGACTGAAAAATGTAACCATTAAACGGAATTGTTCACCCTCCCCAAAAAATTACAATTAATGAGCATATTGTTTCAATGCATAAGTTTCCTAACAATTTGTTTTTTGGTCATAATAGCTTTTTCCCAGTTCATTATAAAAACCTGTCTATTATAATGAAAATTTCATAGGCTGTTTTCTTTGACAAAGCGGGTTGCAAGTTTAAACAAAGATAGCCTGCAGATTACTTTCACGATAAGGAGTCACCTTAGAATTACATTTTAATAAATCATTGACAATAAATCTTCTGCATTACAGCACTAGGGTTTAGAGAAGGTGGAAAAAAGGCAAATACAGAGAAAACGATCAATGAAAATCCCCTTCTGCCAATATGAGAATAGATTGACCAACTCTAATGTAAAGTTTGCTACACACAAAAATAAAAGCTCAAAAAGCTTTATTTAAAAGAGATGCAAAGCAAACAGCAATAAAGTCTGTACACAGATGCAGATTTAATTAACATATTAATTTATTAATACTCACCTAGCAGCTTTTTGCAAGTGGTCTGTATTGAGGGTAGAAGTCGCTGAATATTTAAACGAGCTAACAGACACTGATTTGGGAATATTTTCATTAATAAAATGCCAAAACCACATGATTCTAGTTCATGAGATTACATAATTTTCACAAGTATTTGAAAAACTGATGAGCATTTCTATTTGACATTCACAAAACGTTACATGGGCTTTAGCACAAACAGTGCTTTGCCCAAAGACTGTTTAAACTGGTTTAGTCATCCAACCAGAGAGGAATAACAATTCCCATATTTTTACTTAGCACAAGAGGTCTTAAGGCCAGGAGCATCTAAGCTACATAAAATATCTCTTCCATATTAACCAACAGCGCAAAACCACACCTTAGTTATGCCAGGTTTTGCCCAGCCATACAGACAAAAATTTCAGTGGCTCATATTTTAGCAGGAGCGGGGAGAAGAAATCTCAGATAAACTACCCAGACAAAAGACTTCTATACATTTTATACAAGACTTGGATGGTTTTCTGGGACAAATCTGCTAAAAAATTCTTCTGATCACAGATAAGGTCTAACAATGTCGCTCGCTAGCTTTCATGATCCCAGTACCATGAAAGTAAAAGGCAAAAATTAGAAGCAGTAAATTCAGAGATCTTGATTAAGCAGAATCCAGAATAAAACCCATTCCTCTGCCTATGAGTCTGCAGGTTACTTACACTGGAGAGGGCTTCTCTCCTCCGCCTGGCTTGTCATTTTATATATAATGTAATGCTTCTTAAGAATATCAATCTTCTTAAAAAGTATACTGATGTTTTATAGCCGCTCCTGTTTTGCAATACAAATGATATAATTACTTGTTTCTCGCTGGAGGGGGTCCAGTTCTTTTAGTTCATTTTTTAAATGCAAATCTTATTAAGCATTTTATCCTAAAATGGCTACTGCAAAGAGGGCAGTACGATCTCAAACGAAGATGGACAATGCACCTCCAAAAATAAATACTAGGCAAGGAATGAAACCTGAATTAAAGCAGCATACCAAAAACTGAATTGATTACTTACTGAAATATGTTAACATGATTTAATGGGTAACAACTAAAATCAGATGTACAGCAATATTCCATGAATCACTGCTAGCTAGCCCACAACGAACAGAGACATAATAAAGAGCTTTGTTCACCAAAAATCTCAAATTTTATAATAGCTCTGAAATGTACTGTTTATGTAGTATAACAAATTTCTCACCACCTACAGCTTCACATTTGTTACTGTGGACAGACTGCAAACTTTCTTACAGTGGTGAGCAAAACATTAACTCATTCCCGTGAGTAACTGCTCACTCGTTTGAGCTCGCTAATGACACCCTACTCTTGAGCTGGAGACCACAACCACTCAGAAATTCCTGGCAGCAACTGAAGTTGAAATTAGATTCTCCTGACCCAAAAGCACAAGTCCTTACTATTTAACTTAAAGCAGATTCACCATGAGTTGTGCCCTATGAGACATGACAAATGACTGAACAGTTCTGATTCCATCCATTAGAGGTCAGTGGTACTTGTAAGCTAGCCAACTCATTACAGAACTGTAGAAAAGGGATTAATTAGTGTCCTAGCTTAGCTTCAATTATGGAACAATCCATATTTAAATCACCTGTTGAATATGGTGGCCACTACACGAGAATTCTGGAAATTTAAAGATAATGACAGCATTGCGTTTAGGGGGAGAAGATGCAGCCCAATGACATTGCCAACGTAGGGACTGAAGTCTGTCCTGTGTCCCTCACTCACATAAATAATTCCAGGTCAGGAAGACGCCCATATCCTCTCCAGCTCCTCTGCTGGGAGAGGTAGGTTTATCCCTCTGTGGAAGAGAACTGGGTCAGCGTTTCCCTGTTTGTTCCAGCACGTCAAGTGTTCTCTCTGCAGTCCTGGAAATGTTGAAAGGAGAAAGTCCTTTCTCCTCTACTTCTCCTAACGTGGGGAAGAGCACAGTGACAAACAAGAGACATATGAGTAGGTGATAGAAGAGTCATATATAGACAGGTCTGTCCACAATGGATCTAAGAGGCAGAATTTTCAGCCTATATAATTAGCTCATAAATTAGTCTCTAATTATCTGGGTCTCATTGTCATCACACTAACAAATTCCTAACCTGTACATTTTCTTTGATTTTTTAAGTCATTCAGAAATCACAGCTGTCTTTTTCTTCCGGTAATTAGTAAACTTAAATATTTGAAGTCAAGATATATACGAAAGTCATAAATAATATGCATCCTTTCCTTAGGAAGATCTATAAGACATTTTAAAGTGTAAAAGCACTATGACATTTTAAAGGTTTGTGAATTTCTTGAAAGAAAGCTGCAAAATTGGCCTGACAAATCCTTAATCCATTTATCCATAGAGTGAAAATGTAACATTTCTATTTGAAAAAAGAATAGCAGAAATTATCAATTCCCTACGTGAGTAAAGTGGAGAAACAAGTGGAATAATCAAGGCTAGGTTCAGATCCAAGCTGTGTAGCTATATATCTGGGGTAGACTGATTTCAATAGTTATTTCAGATTTTCTGTAAAGAAAATTCGGATGAGAGCTTTAGGCTTCCTATCAGCATCGTGCCTAAAAGGATCCATTTTCATGATATTTTTATTTGCATACTTCTTTGTACTTTTCCCACTTGTCAGGAATCCTGCAGTAACATCAGCTTAACAGAATTCTTGAAGCAGTTACCCATCAGTTGAAAGCCTTACATCATAACTAAAGACAGTACACCTAAACCAGGTCTTAATCAACCAAGTTAAAAGGACAGTGTCATTACAATAGTATAAAACCGTAATTTATTGTGTTTAGGGAATATCTAACAGTGAAAGATACAACTTGTGGGTTTGGCGCTATTGCAAAAAAAAAAAAAATGCAATAGGACTGGCAGCTTAGTAGAAACTCTTGCAGTTTGAATTAGGAGGTCAGAAGAGTATGGGCCTATTGACAGTGTATTCTGTTGTCCCACACAGGTGGAAGAACATGAAGGAAAGCAATAGATGAACTAAGGGACAGAGTTGACCTCTGCAAAACTCAGAGAAGAATTATTTATCTTAAAATTCCCTCAGTGAAATTTAAACATTGCCACACTACTTTACATTTGCTTATAGGACAAATTTGCTCCAAAATAGAACTAGCAGGCTCACCTGAAAACAGTAAACCTTTAAGAACGCAAGAGCAGGATTGAATGGTTTAGCCTTAAAATTCTCCTTTTTACAAAGCTCTTCATTTCAGCAGAAACTTATGGATAATACAGAAAATGGTGAACAGAGAACTACGGACTAATTGCCACAGAACAGGAACACTTCTAAACATACTGCAGTATCACAGGACTGAGTGGTACCTGCTAAATCCCCTGCATCATGCAGTTTACTCCTCTGACGTTGTCTTGCAGTTTGTGGTACTTCGCATTCTACGCTAAGACATCTTGGAGTCATCTGCATAATTAGCAAAAAATTAAAAGAGAGAATCTTGTGCTCTCAGTTAGAGAAAATAACTTGAAAGGGCTGAAAAACCGGAGAAAAAATATCCCGTGCTGTGGTTTTTTTTTTTCTTCTTCTTCCCTTTAAAGAAGTATGATATTGAAAATATCACGAATCTTGGGGTCACGCGAGTTTTTTGTGGACAGAGGCTGGATTTCAGCCTCAAGACACTGCGTCTGATAGCCCGTCCCCTTGTATCTGCTCTATTAAAAACTACCCCATGGACAAATCAGGATCCTAAGCGTTAGTTAAAAGTAACCTCAAACCTTTCACCCTTTTTGTACTCACAAAGTAATCTAAACCCAGCACATTAAGAGAGACATCAAAGAGTCCCCACTGGTTTTTGTAGGTGCAACTTCTGAGTCTCTCACTTCCTACTTTAGAGATAAGCCATGCAAAGACTTCATTCTGGCCTTTTGCCCCCAAAAGAGTTTTCACTGAAATGTGTGTTGCAGTAGAAAGATAAATAGTCAGAGTTACAGAAATCAATACAGCAAAATTCAATAAATAACAACAAACATCTACTGGACAAGACCTAAACTTTTACTATGAAAGAAGTTGTTTTACTTTCCTACGCTTGTATAATACAGACACTTCTTTTGTACATTCGCGTTCATGAAGAATATAACATCTTTCTGATTTTAAAGACTAGGGCAAAATGTGAGGCATACGTTCCATTGCCTTCTTCAGAAGCTCCTCAGATCATTGTTTAAGAGCTCTTTGGAACCAGAACCTCAAATTATATTAAACTGCATCACACATACAAATTTAGATCTCAAATTCACTTTAAACTATGGATGCAAGCTACAAAATACAGATCCAGATCTCATTAGCCTCAAGGTCTGCAGCTATCTGAATCTGACATTTTGACTTGGAGCCGTTTCTACTAGGAGTCAGAAAAAAATTTCCTCATTTTCCATTTAGTCATTCCCAGCATGTTTTGCTTACGATTTTTTTTCACTCTGTCCCTGCACTAAGAAGCCATTGAACCATCTGTAGTATTCAGATAATAATTTTCTTAGTTATAACTATATAATTCCACTAATGAGGGCTACTGGAGAGTCTGCTATCTTCCATTTCCAAAGACATTATTATAGTTTGATCTTTTGCATACGCAGGCATCACTCCACCTTATAGATGTGGTTAAATGTAGAAAAGACTATTTCTTAAAGAAACACTGTACTGGAGCAAGGTATATAAATATCAAATGGCATAACTACCGAGAAATACCATTTTAGAGTCTGAAACTGTTTACCAGACGGAGAGCAGTTTTGGTTACAAGAAACAAAAATAAAAAAATAGCTTGGAAAAGTTAAAAAATATTTTGTTTTAAAATTTTTCAACCTATTGTTTAAAAATTATGTTTTCATTTTAAAATCCACCAGCATTTATTATTTCTTATAAGAACTGAAAGAGTTAAATTCCATGTAAAAAAAAACCCCACCCAAGTTACACATCTCTTTAATTTTTCCTTTTGTAATTAACCGACATTTGTTTCCATTTTACAAATGAGATTGTGAAATGAAAGACCACCTTTGATCATGCTCATCCAAAAAAGCAGCATTACTAATCACAGCAATAGATCAGACTCTCTAAAGGGCCAGACCGCAGATTTAGTTTATGGAAGACCCTAAGAACTTAATATGCTGTCAGGTCACAAGATCAAAATAATTATTCAGCTAGTAGCTGGACGATCTTTAGACGTAGTCTTCACATTGGCCTTTTCAGGATTTGCACAGTGCTCCCTCTGCAGAAATAAGGTGACGCAGAAATCCACTTTGTAGCCTTCGCATAAGGGTCCTTGTGCCAGCACTCTACACTGAGTTCACGTTCACCATCTTCTCAAATAAAAATTATATGTTACATGTAAGAGATTCCTGATAACTCTTCATAATATGACCTGCTTATGCCCTTTATAAGCACGCAGCCTCTGCCATCAGCCTTCACTGACACAATAGCCTCTCCATTCATGTCTGAAGTCCTCCAGCACAGAAGTGCCTTCTTAAATGGAGAGAGCATTTTGAAAACGTGTTCCTCAGTTTGATGATGAAAAATGAATATGAGAATAAAAGAATTCCTGTTGTTTACTTGTATACAAGACTCTCCTTGCAAAAATCAATCCGTGCCATTTTGGAACCGTATCACTAATGAAATTACCATAATCAAGAACTGCAAAGGCATCGATTACTAAACACAAAGCTAATAACAGCCTTGAACAAGATTCTGATGCCACCGAAGACTTACAGAGTCCAACCAGGATTTCTCTCTCTATCATCCAATAATCCCACTGAAAAGCTAAACCCCTCTAACTATAAGCAGGTGATAAATCGAAGGTCATGGCTCTACAAGACACTGGTCCCTAATAACGTAACAAAAATGCTGTGCTCTCCAGACCCAAAATTAACCTGTTTTGCCAGTTCAGGTTCATTCAAAAAATCATCCCAGTATACTTCCTGCCAGGTCATCATCATCATCTTGTGGTAGTTAGAGCAGAGTTAAACCTGAAGTAGTGTGGCACCCACCTGACAGGTTTTTTTTCTCTGAACTTTTACAAAATATTTTCTCTATAAAATAATATGTATGCTATCCTCTACCTTACAAACAGCACAAAGCACAAAGCTTGCAGCAAATTGTGTGCTCTCATTATTTTAACAGAAATAGCGCTAATCATAGCTTTGTGATGGATCCAGACCAAATTTTTAAAGGATAGACAATTCAAAGACGTGCACAGCCAGTATGGATGAAGCTGGAACTATGACCTCATTGACTTCACTGAGATGATGTGTAATGTTAAAGTAAAACACATAATATCTTACTTGGATTATGCCCAAACCACTCTGTAACTTCATCCATGAAGGAACATGAATTAATGATCCTTCTAAGCAGTTCAGTCATGCAACTGGGTCTGTGGATAAATTCCATTCTATGATTCTATGATCTCCTAGATTCACCTGTCGGGTGTCTGATAGCTTAACTTGTACAGTGTCAGTAAATGTGCATGTAATTATAGATGCAATATTTTCACCCAGCACGCTTAAACAACTTCACAGATTCAACCTATTCCGCTGTTCTTGGAAATTTCAGAGGTTCAACCTGTCTAATTAAGCATTCCTTAGTTTTCATATATTTTCATTCTGTGAACCCATAATGATTTGCCCAGCTGAGGCCCCTCAGCCCCACATCTCACAGTCACACAGTAAGAGCTGTACCCCAGTTGCCCTGATTTAAAGCAAATCCACATCCAATGTATGTAGATTCACTTGAAGGACCAGGACCGGACTGGGCAAAGCAAATAAAATGGAGTAAGTAATTAAGAGAAGGATGTATCAAATGAGACCCTACAGGTATATTCCATCTCCAACAGTTCAGCCACTCTCTTTTTTTCCCCCCAATAAGATCTGAGGCAATAAGAAGCCTCCAAAGACCTCGCTCTTTCGCTAATGTCCAAAATGGTCTTTGTTTGCACAGAAACAACGTAGAAAGATATAAAAATAGGCTTAAATTAGCATATTGCCAAATTGGTCTACTGTAACAAGTGCTTTGAAGTCTGGCATGCTGGCTGATTCCCCACAGGAAGTTGAGTACTCTGAAAACAATTAAGAACAAAAAAGGGGCGGGGGGAGGAGAGAGGGAGCAGGCGAGTACAGTAGTTAAATTAAGCAAAGTGAGCCTTGGAATAGTCAAGGGACTAAACAAGTCATCGAATCACTTAATAACAGCACTTCTTTAGCAGCGGAGATAGAAAACACCAACTGGATTTTTAGAAACTGAGACATTAAGGCTTGAAAAACCAGAATGACAGAAGTTTAAATTAAATAAATGAAAATTACTTCAGAATATAATAGAAGGTAATAAGGCACCAAAACTGCCAGTAGTTATAGTAGCTAATCCTGTGTTCTAAAATTGATCCTAATGTAAAAGCATTGTGCAATTTAAAAGTAATAAACATAATAATCCCTGCCATTTTACATAATAAATAAATCTTAACTACGTTTCCCATTTGTATAAAGCCTTGTGAAATGACGGTTTTGGTTGTTAAAAAATCCAAATGTTTGTTTCACAAGGATATTACAGTGATGCAGTGGAATATATTTGAGGGGGAAGGTTAAAACATATTTTATAGGCAGTACTGAGTAAACATAACTATATCTGAAAAACCGCACACGCCACACAGAGAGAGACCTTTCAGATTATACAATAAACATTTTACACTGTGGAATACCTTCTCGATAACATTTCTACACTGAAATGCATAATCGCATACTGAAAGATGGTTACTAGTATTATTACTAGCGTTATGGTAGCATGCAGGGGAACTACTACTGTATAATTAGCAATGATGATAGCCGTCCCAAAGATCCTGTGATGTAGATAAGCAAAACAGGTAAAGGTTTCACCATCTGTGTTTTACCAGATAGGAACGAGGTGCAGGGAAGATTCAAGGCTTACTCCAATTAAGTAGTGAATCTCCAAGTAACTGATGGTTTCCGGATCAGGTCCCAAATTACTGGTCTAAGGGAACAGAAGGCTGTGGTTCAGCTGGGACCTGAACCTACATCCTTGTCTTCCCTATGCAAGGCTTAGCACAAACTCATCAGAATTGAATTCTGCTCCTTTGGACCCTCTATTTAGGAGCCTCCCCTACGGGTGCTCCCGTACCTCCATAGTGTGGCACCCAAGAGGCATTACAAGGAACATTGCTCTTCACCTCATAGCAACACATCTCAAGTGTGCAAGATAGGGCCTTAAGCCTCAAGAACTTCTTCACTGGCTTTCCCGTCGCCACCTTCTGCCCCCTCCTTTATACACGCAGAGCGGCCTCTATATTTTGGTCATCCCCGCTACAAGTGTTAGGACAAGGTCATACTAGTTTTTAAAAAAACTTTGGTAACTAACTTTTGATAAGACTTCAGTAACTAACCTTTCTGGTTGCCAAGAAAAGTTGTGGAATCTCCATCCTTGGAGGTGTTCAAGACTCAGCTGGACAAGGCTCTGAGCTAGCTGACCTAACTGGACCCGCTTTGAGCAGGAGTTTGGACGAAGTCCCTTCCAGCCTGAATTACTTTATGATTCTATGCTATGTATTTTTACTTCAGGTGTCTTCCTTGACATGCTAAAAAATTCATTTCTTTCAAACCTCCACCCCATATTCCTTATCTTACAGAAAAGAGTCCACATATCCTTCAAGGTAGAGAGGAGTATATAAAAATGAACTAGATATTTCTACAAAGTGTGTCTGCTGGTAACATGTAAGTCCTGTACCCCTTCTAAGTCTTTCTAAAGTCCAAAAGAGAAAGACATGCATTTATCCTTTGTACTTTTGCAACTCAAAGCCCATACAGTATGTGAGAACTCTAAACACCGAGGTTGTAGGACAAGCCAGGAGACCCATGCTGACCTCAACAGCCTAAAGAATCACCTTTATTGTACAGTAACTGTTCTTTGAGAATGTGTTATTACGGATGCCGCTATAGAAGATCAGTAAGCATTATCCTGTCAGAATAGCAGCTTTGAGAAAATCCAGCTGCCTTGAATACTGATTTACGTTACTGCATTCCCAAATTTAGTAACCAAGGAAAAGCTGGAGAGCTTGATACTGACATTCACACTTCTGGCCAAAGTAACATGTATCAAAAATGGATAATTTGAAGTGGGAGATCTACAGAAGTGTCTCAGAAGGCACTTCTGCACAAGTCTCATATGTTTGAGTTCCTCTCTGGACTATCTAACCAGTACATAGACTTCAAAAAGGCAATACTATAAAATGAAAGAAAACAAGTAGTACTTCTCTGTAAGTAAAAAACCCATAGTCTAAAAAAGCTAAGTGAGAGGGAAAACTGTTCAAGATGAGGCTGGAGAACACTGTGGAGATTAAGTCTTGTCTTATGGATGAGACTCCATTCAAACTTTTCTTGGCTGCCTACATCAAGAACCTTCTTCATTTTGGAAAGCATCTTCTAACTTTCACATCTTATCTAAAGACTGTCTGGTCATCTTGGAACAACCTTTTTGTAAAGCGCTCAGGTTTTTATCACAGACAATTATCAGGTGATGAGAAAGGAGCAGAGTGTGATCTAGCCATGGCTCTGTCAGGTTTGGTGGAAGAGATCTGAAAACACAGTAAGGATCTAACAGACTTGCACTACTCAGTTCAAAAGCCACAACATGAACGTCACCGTATCCCCTACAAGCTTAAAAAACACCTCAACTGGAACTCTCCTTAGACAGTACAAAACATGGGCATCTGTTTGCTACCATTCTTTTTATTGATTTTTCTTGCCTTTTTATTATTTCCTATTCTTTCTTTTATATTATGTATTAATATTACAGTACCACCTATAGCAACAAATTAAAATTGCAGCTTCCATCAGGAACATGATCCTGTTATGCTAGGTTCTGTACAAGTCTCACTGGTAATAAGATACAGTCCCTTGCTCAAAGTGACAAAAATAAAGGTGACAGAAACAAAACCATACCAAAAAGAGGTGGCTCATCTCATGTCACATGTCAACAGTAGAACGAGTTTCTTAATTTCAAGTCCGAAGTATCACATTGCTTTACTTTTTTCTTTGGCACTTTGCCTTTTGTCTCTATGTCTCTTCTTCTGTTACCTTACAGCTGAACATTTGCGCCTGAGAGTGTGTGTGTGATGGACAACTCAGCCAACTTGTATACAGGCAATTTCAGCAGTTAGTATTTGATTAAGGCTCAATTCTTTTTTTAATAGAAGTGTGGAGACTGGAAACAGAAGTGCAGAAATATTACCTGGCTTGGTCAAAAATAAGATCGGGATAGAATACAGGCTTTTTGGTGCTCCAGTTATAAAACTCTTAGGTTTTATGAGCAGAAGCAAGCAACTGCTACTCTTGGTCAGAGCTATCTGTAACCAGATTCTCACAATATCAAGGCCCGCTAATAAAACTTATCTGCCAGCATTTGGTGCCTCCCTAATATGACTACATAAAACAGGTCCATGAGTGGGCCAAATGAGCCCACATGCCTGCAGAGAAATGTCAAGTCCCCACTGGATAAGGCTTCTTCATTCATTGAAGTCAGTTACTGTCCTGCTGGGGGAGGGGGGGAAGTTTCACTTTGTATGCATTCCTGGTCAGCACTAAACATCTTTCTGGGTAGCAAGCGAGAACATAGGAGATTTTAAATGCTTTCTTTGAAAGTAGAAAAATATATCTTTTAAGCAATCAAGCGTTAACTGTGAGAATTAAAAATATCTGTTCCATATGTTCAAGTCCCAAGTAAAGTAATATTAAGTATGTACAAGAAAGTTCACGTAGGAAGAGCAAATGATTAAAATAAAAGTCCCTTGGGTCAAAACACAAGAGTAGTGGACATAGATAAAGTACCAGGGAAAGGAGATGAAATACAAACAGGATGTGCTGTGGTGTCCAAATGAGACGCATTACTAAAAAAAGTGTTGCATCATTAACCACTCCATCAACTGGCTCTGCCAGGGCTGCAGTGGACTTTCTATTGCCAACACCAAGTGCACTGACAGCACAGAGACCTTGGAGAATACAAGGATCACTCTCTGGTATGTTTGCTCATCTCACTTTAATACTTCAAAACAGAGGAGGGAGAAAATTCATAATCAAACTTAAAGAGAAACAGTAGTTACACTAGCAGCTGAAAAACAATTTCAGTTGTGTGATGAGCCTCTCAATATATGACTGAGATCAGTATCTTCTGTATTGGTATCTCAATGGTCAGTTAGTCCCTGGTCTTCAGTGGATGTGAAGTGTGTTGTCCACAAGTTGCATTGCTTTTGTCGCAGGTGCTGGGGTAGCTCGTTAGAAGTCATCTAGTGCTCTGAACAGAAAACATTGCAAAAGTCTTTCAACATCCCAAGTCAATAGTTCTGACCTGAACCCATACACTCAAAGTGCTGAATGCCACCAATTTGCCCTGCAGTTCACAGAAACTGATAATCTTCAATGCCTCTATAATCAGTCCCCTAACGATGAGCCCTGTCTGGCCTCTTGTGGCATTCCCATGTGTGACCAAACACAGCCTTTCTTGAGCAGCTCCAGACTCCAATTAATGGAGCTATTAATTCAGAGGGGGTGGTTCTAGGCAAAACAGAAGTTTGTATGAGCATAGTTAAATGTTATCTGTAGCTAAATGCATAGTAAATCCACTGCATCCATTGTAAAAATAATTATTTGCAGTGTTTCACAAAACAAAATATTTTGATTTCTCCAATCAGAGTAATTTTAATGATTTTTTTCAGTTTGTTTCAAACAGTATTTTAAAAGTGTCTATTCAGATCTGACAAACTTCATTCATTTTTTAAAATTACTATTTTAGAGGTTGCCATAAAAAACACTAAGGTTGTCTATTCTACTGCTAAGCTCATTCCATGTAAATTTTCAGACAAAATTCTTAGTAACTGAAAGAGTTAAAGGAAAAATACCTTTTATTCCTGCTTTGTGAAATACACAAAGCAAATGTGGATTATTTATTTTGTATGCTTTGGGTTTAGTCATATTCACTCTTTCATTTCCATGTCAGCAAAGAAGTCAGTACCTCCTTTAGCATGGTTTATACTTACACACACACAGAAAAAAGCCACCAACAAGAATGAGAAAAACATGGTTAAAAATAGGATCCTCTTGATTGCAGTCCCACAGAAACTGGCAAAAGGACTTGGGGACATGAAGCACATATTAGCCTGTTTGTTTTTAATTGACTAGATTTCAAGTTGACAGTGGCCCTTTTAGCAGCATAGAGAACAAAACAGCACCACATGGCCAGCAGGATCCATTTTAAAGTGGTGCTCTCTTATGTCCCCTGCTGAGGATTGCACCATATGAGCCATCACTAACGCCAAGTCAAAGGCCAACCATCAATAAAGCTCTTGCTGTGATCAAGAATATGTAAACAATGGACCAGCCACTTCTAGTGGTAGTTATAGCAGAGTGAAAGCTGAAGTAGGGTGGCATCTACCTGACAGGTTCATTTTCTGAAATTTTACAAAATATAATATTTTCTCAGGACACTGTTGCTTACAGTAAGTATTTTAGTGCAGACTGTATTCTGCACATAATTAAATGAATGGAATATGATAGTGACTACTTGTCTAGATACAAAGTCTGTGAAAGTCAGTGGGAACTTTTCCATTCAATTCATTGGTGTCTGAATTAGGTCTACAGTCAATACATTGTAGCCCAGATATCATAGTGATGAGAACTAAATAAATAACATTACATACACTCTTAAAAGTACACTTTTATTTAGTATTGTTCAACACATCTGGGCTAAGCTTCTCTTCATAGATGTACATGTGCCTGGAGTCAAAAATCCCTACAACAGAAGTTCACTGAGAACAGGTTATTATTTCAGAAGGAAAAGACCCATAGAATCTAACAGGGATTGTTGCTTTTCTTCATCCTTCTACATTCCTGCTATAGGATGGATTAAGCCTTCTGTGGGAAGGATTTACTTTTATATACCCTGGAATAGTATTCCTAAATCCTGTTAGCTTCATTTTGCAGGGTGGGTTTCTCCATAATTCATGCACCTATAAGACTTAACTGGACAAATTAAGAAAATCATATAAACCCCCTTGCAAGGATATACTTTCTCTGACCTTAACCAACTCTTTCTTGCCATCCGTCCCTGTACATGACTCATCCCATTCTGTCACATTACCATTGACAAGGACATATAAAGCCACAAAAGAAGGTGATGGACATCTGCTCCAGAGCATTAGCTACCTTGCTCCATGCTCCTGAGATCTGACTGTGCCTTTTGACAGCTCTCCAAGAACATTTCCCCATTTCTAGAATGAAACTGAACCTTTGCACTTTATTATTATTATTATTATTGTTCTCTTTCAGCAAAAAGGTAATTGGGCATGAAAAGTTCAAATCCATTAAATAAAAACTCAATTTAAAATATTTTCTATCCACCAAGCGAGGTCCTATTCATTATGCTGACACTGTACTCCACCTCTGTGCCAAGTGGATCACTCAAAGATGCCCCCCACCACTTTCCTGGCATTTCATGTGACAAGTAAATCTGCTGTGCACACACTGCTTTATAGGGCATCCCAGTTTTGTATAAATACAAGCAACATTTTTATACAGCACCTTTAAATTCCTGAGTTGAATTCTCTAACTATCGAGACACTTTCAAGTAAACTATTTGTGCTGAGTCTCTCCTCTGGATATTATGGCAGACAGACACAGCTTCTGAGTTTTATTTCTGCTTCTTTACTCGCTTCAAGTTTTTGAACAGCCTCAGTCCTGTTCAGATTACCCTACTGCTAAGTAAATACATTTTATGATTTGTATTTATCAAAAAAAAAAATAGCAGACAATTAAAATATAAATTGCATAGTTCTCTAGGAACCTCGGTAGAAGAATTCAGATGTTACAGTTACCCGGTGCCTTATTAATTTTAAAAAGCAAAACAAACCAAAACATTCTAACGCTTCAGCCACAGGTTAAATATTCTGTTTTCACAAAGGTCACTTTTTCCATAAAGTTTTTTTTTAGTACAAGTTTACTGTACAGAGACACTATTTTGCCTTCATACCCATTATAAATTTATTCTTTAAAGCTAGCAAAATGTTTTCGCCCTACAATTCAATCTGCCAGAGATGCAGAACACAGCTGCTTTATTCTTCACAGGCCCCGTCCTGAAACCTAATAAAAAAGCCAAAGAGGGACATCTAGTGGTACCGCACACAAAATTAAGAAAGAACAGAGGGAGGAAAAACCTACTGCCATGCCTATGGATGGGAGAGAATGACTCGTTTCTCATCAGGAATGAAGGAAAGCTGAAGGGAGGACCAAAATAAAAGAAAGGAAAAAGTCTGCCCATTTTATTATTTTCTAACACATAGACACTTACACTGGTAATATACTTAACACTAAACTCCATTTGGGCAAAGCAGAAAGACAAAACAAAAGGAGAACTAACAGTCATTCTTTTAAGTAAGTCCGATTTGTCTGAAGAAAGTCGGATCCCTCAAGATGAAGTGAATCTAAATGAAAGTCATAAACAAACAACGCTGCCGCATAACTCCAGACGCAAAGAGCAAAACTGCACTCCGGCTTTCTCTTGGAGAACAAGCCCGAGGAAAACCAAGAGGACCCACAGAAGTAATTTCATTTACCTTGAAAGTACACAGGTATATCAGACCCCAACTGAGGGCTCAGTATCAACAGAAACTAAATTCCAGTTTGACAAAACTTGCAAAAACTCATTCAATGAGCAAATGATAAGATTTTAGTGCTTATAACTTATATTAGCAGTGAACGTTTCACCATAATCATCATGAAGTGCTCATGAAATATTAGTGGAATAAGCCATCTGTCAGCTAACAAGGCAGATCGGTAGCATTGGACCCTTCTCCCAGCTGAAGACAAGGAGAGATTGACAGCAAACTTCAAATTGCTGGAGAGACAACAGAAGAGCCGAGTAGCACAAGTTATGCGGTCCCAGCCAACTTTAGTACCAAAGAATATCTGTTTTTGTAACAAACTGGGTCTTTCTTATGAAAGCACCCCTTTAAAAGCACAGAAGGGACACTCGCATGAAGAGTACGTAAGTTGCCAGCCCTGCTCTCTGAGAAACGCAGCCTGCTAGATGGACCATACCTGCTCACAGGTTTGATGGGAAAAACCCATAGTAAACAACTGTGTATTGTACAGCTACCCAGCATTAAATAAACAAGGCAGTCATCCACACCAGAACGTAACTGCAGGCTCAAGGACAACTGAGCTGCTAGTATCACTCTCTGTCAAAAAAAGGAAGGAGATGAAGTTCTACCTTTATACCAATTATATAGAGGTCTCTTGGACACCTAGAGATTAAGAATTTTAACCTACCTTGAGCACCTCTGTAGCAATTCCACATACACAAATTCCTACAGCTCCTCTCTGAAGTGAGGGCTAGAGACAAAGCTCAAAAATTCTTCCAAAACGCATGGGACAACTTACAGAGCTGAACCCATTCTGCCCAGCTCCCAAACTCACTCATGCTCTGAAGGTCCTCTTTGATTTCCACCAGCATACTGCAGTGAAAATAGATACTTTTCCATAAATTTGCAACCAAGTATTATATGAATTTCCATGCAAAAAAACTCACCAACAACCACCCTCTCCAATGCCATAGGCATGACATCATTTTGGGGGCAGTTTCATAGGCTATTCTTCGTAGTCACGCAATGCCAACTCCTACCTCCCACAGCAGTGGTCTGTGTGCCACAGGTGCCTTCAGAGGCAGCTGATTAAACAGAATTAGCTACCAAGTTGACCCAGCCCATGGGTCATCTACATTCTGATTCGAGGTATTTATAATCCTCTTTGCAGATATATAATGACTGGATGCACAAGGAAAAACATTCTTAAAGATGAACTTATTATAAATAGAGATAGTAAAGCAGGTTTATAAAATAAAACCACAGAAGCAGACAGCTACCTGCCTCTCTTACAACACTTTATCTACTAGTCTTCACCCAGTTTGCTGCTTGATGCTGTGCTAAGCAATCATGAAAGCATTTCCCTCCTTTCAGTCCTCTTTTTTTCTTCCTTACTGTTTCTGCAGGACTGACACTACCTTCTGAATTCATTCCCCCTCAATGGACAAGCAGTACCCACGAGACAAACACTCTTCTTTTTTTCTTTTCTTTTTTTTTTAAAAAAGACAAGTTTCTTGGAATTTCCTCTTCTTATGCTCTCTCAAAAGTCCAGCAGCACATATAGAGTGTACAATAAAAGAAAGATGCTGTCAGTGGTGCTGCACACTGCGATCCACCAGCAAAGAAGTAGATATAAAAGCAGTCAATTCTGGAGATTATGTGGCCACTGCTAAAATAATGTCCTTTAATGCATAAAAATAAATTACTCTTAAATGTGTTTCCATGGTTAAAGCAGCCACCTGGCATGCAGGTCAGTACTTGGAAATGCTGTGTCAAGGAATGCAGGCTGACTAGTTAATAGAAGGCAGCCACCATTCCCTTGCCCATATTACAACTCAGCAGGCTTTGAAGAAAGTATGCTAGAGATGTCATTTTCCACTCGTTATAAGCATCCACTTCAAGATGCTTCACTCCAGGCTAGCAAGGGATGCCCTACATCTCTGTAGCATTACTTACAGAATTTATGACATGGGATCATGGTTACAACTTCAAACATTGCAAGAATTTGTGCAGAATATAGCCCTGTCAGTGCAGATTCACCATGACATATATTCTTAAGAATGCTTAATTAGCAATATTAAACAGAAAAAAAAAAAAATCAGGCATTATACCTCACATTTCTCATGCCTACTTTTAAAACAGAAGAATAGTACTTTTTTTTCACGTGGAAAGGGGCTCTAACTTCTGTTTGCATGATTTTTATTTTTCTAAGACCGTACAGGAGTGAAGAGCAGGGTGCTTTGTAGGAAGAAAGCATCTGTTTAAAATATTTTGTATTGCTCCTTGCACTGCAATAATTTATTAATAACTGCCTTGATTTAAAAAAAAAAAAAAAAAACAAAAACAAACAAAGCCAACAAAAAGAACCTCCATTGTTTTTAAAGACTAAATTTAGTGTGCATATATTCCAACAATGTCATAAAAAAGAGTGAATCAATGCCCATCTCCCAAAGTCTCTGAATGAAGATCACAGACCCTTCTGGAAGTCATGCTGTCATTAAACTAACTTCAGCAGAAGGGTGGCCATTCCGTGGCATATTTTCCACTAGAGGTCAGGCTGAAGGAGCTAATGATCTATTTTAGCCTTCAAAATCTATGAGTGGGAGTTACTAATCAAGATTTGGAAGTCTGAAAATCAGTATTTAATTAATACTGCTTTGCTTCACTTAATGTGAATCACAAAGATGTATTTTTCTAAGCGTCCAACAGCTGGAGGTATTTAATCATGATAGTATTTTAATGTATGTCAATACAACCTTTCGCAGAACACTTGACGTGCCATCTCAGTTGGTAGGACAAGGTTTGTACTGCAATGGAAAAGAGAGAAGTTCTTCCAAAACTTCAGCCTTGAAATGAAAAACATGTTAGTTTGATTAATAACGGACAACATTTTAGTTACTTTTTAAAGGGTATTTTTAAGTTTTGCTTTTTATTTTTTTTCTTTTAGAAAGGACATAAATTAGAATCATTTTCCACCAAAAATCTAGATTGAATTTGTTCCTGTAAGTAGCTAGGAAGACACATGACTAACCATGGAGTAATGACCATACCAGCCTTCAGGTGACTAGAAAATTTTTCAAAATCCCAAAGTGATGTGAATTAGGAACCTAAGCTTTTCTTTTCCTGTATTTTGGTGACTTACATAATTTCATCACTTTCAGAAACATTGACCCAGCTTCTTGAAATATATACCTTGAAGGCAGTGAAGTTCAGATATACACTTGCTTCTGAAAATGCAAGGAAACATTTAATGCATCGCTTATAAACACCCGCTTTATTGTGACAGGACGCGAAATCATGCTCAAACGGCAAGTCCCAGCTCAGAGCTCTTTGCCAGTCACCAGCACTCTCACAAACTCACTGCCTACAGCGCATCTGTCTGCAGCCATGAAAACCAGGACACAGTAACTTTGGCCAAAGGCACATAAGCATTTACCCACAGTCAAAAACTAAATTGAGGAATTGCTTACATGTTCACACTTCTAAAAATGAAGCAGCCTATGAAATTCACTAGGAGATGAAATCAGCTAACTAGGTCGAGCTATGTCAGCTAGTATTTTGAAATACCTCATGGTCAACTATTAGAGCCACTTCAAAGATACAGAAGGTACTTGGGAGAAGTAAGAATATAAAATGCCAGGAATAATTTGCAGAGAGAAGAAAACTCATAGTTTCTCCAGCTGCCAAAGATCAGTAGTGGGAATAGCAGGCATAAGGAACAGAAACAAAGCCTTCAGGATGTTGGTTTGACCTCTTTTTATACGTCTCCCATGGTCTAGCCTTTTCTGTACTTTCACCAGGTCAAAACCAGCATACATGCTGATAAGAGCCAGTCATTTCATCAGTTACAGATTATTTCATTTAATGATTTTGTAATAGAACCTGATCATCTCAGTCCAAAATCCACATATGCATGTTTTAAAAGGTGAAAATTCAGTTTAGCTCAGTAATACATTCAACTAATACACCCTTTTTTGTTTACTAGTTCTCCTGAAAATAAGCTAACCTTTTAAAGGTTTACAGCTGTACAACAACAGGTACAGCATATCTCTCTAAGGTACCGCCTGGAGAAACGCAAGAGCCGTTTGACAAGGACCACTCCAACACGCTTCCATGGAGCTGGCAGTCAGAGTTTGACTGAAGCTGGTAAGGCAGATTTCCCAGATTGAGCACGTACCCCACCCAGATACACAGATGGTATTTGTGGGAGCAAAGGAAAATAAAATATAGGTTTAAAATAAATGCAAGAGAAACACAGAATAATATTGAATCACTCTAGGTATTTCTAAGGGTTTCCGTTTATCTTTACTTCTCAGCACATAACGAGTGTATGTTCAGGGCTTTGAAATCACTGAGTACATGGAAGGGATTTAAAACTAGTTCTGTTTCAAATGCAACATCACAGAAATAAAGACAGGCTCCAGGTACGTCTCTTCAGAATGAGATTTCTGTACAGAGGTGTGACGCAAAAGGAGTTAAAAATGCTGTTCCTGCATGTCTGGCAACGACAACTGGGCTTGTCATAAGAGCCTTTTCAGTGCTAAAGCAAAGGATGGACTCTGTTGCAGAATTTCAGATGGGTCCCTCTGCATAGCAGCTACTTTCCCTTTGTTTTAAACGGACAGAACGACACGCAGATGGAAAGAAGAGGCAAGCTACAAAGAAGTGAGGGAAATACAGCTTTAGATGCTGGTAGCATGATATAAGGAAGCAACAGTAGCCACAGACTGAACAACCTGAGTCGGCAGGTTGACTCTGATGACGATTGGTTTGGGCCCCAGCTCAAGGCCACAGTCTCACTCCTTCTCCCTCCATCACTAGCCCTTCTCAAACAAGGAAGGGCTGACGGCCAGTCTTACCTTGTTGCAATGACACCATCCAAGGTAGCTGGTCTCAAGATCCCATGAAAAGCTAGCAGAGAAAGAAGGAACAGGAGGAAAACATACAGGTGGGAAGTGGTGGAGAAAGATGCGAAGAGAAGAAACACGAAAGCCCATGTTTTCCGTTGGAGTCCCTGGTAACCCAGAGGTGTTGACGTGTGCTTACTGTGACACGCCAGGAACTGAAGCTCCACAATGTTCTACTTGTAATCACCTTCTCTTAAACATTCTCCTTTTAGAGGATCCAGCTCTACTTCACTCGTTAAATTTAATTTCTGGTAAATCAATGTTAACTTCTTGATTTCAAGTCCCAGCCTTCCTTTGTTTAGCAGACATGACTTAAACACTATCCTTGCATTGCAATAAAAATCTCCTTTCTTTGGATAAAAGCAGTCTGTCTGTACCCTTCCTGAGGACTCCTGCTAGCCTTCTCAGTTACAAGCCTAATGTAACGCTGCATGGCTCATCTCACGACTGTGGGTAGAGAGGTAGGCCCTCCTGTGATGTGTCTTGGGGTACTACGTCAGAGAGGAGAGCAGAGCAGAGCCTTTGGCATACGGAGGCAGCAGAGAAAACTATCTAGCTCCTCTCCGGGCTATCCCTTAGCAGCACAGCTTCTGGGGTAGGAAAGTAAACCAAACATGTTGCGCTCTGACTTCTGCTGGTTAAAACTTACCAACGGCCAGCACTCTGGATATAAAGACTTCTCTGGGTCACTTTTTTTTCCTGAAATCTTGTGCTATTAAGCCACAGCTACAACAATGAACAAACTAACCAAAAAAGACCAGGAAGAATCTTTAAAGAAAATATTTCAACCTAACACATCATAGAAAGATGTAAGCAAAAAGTAAAATTTTCTATCAGCAACGTATTTATGACAGTATGACTAGCAAACTAATTATACAGTCACATCTGAATTACTTGATATTACATTTGCAAGTGTCATTTTATGCTCAATTTATTAAAAAATGAAAAAATCTTCTACAAAGTATCTACACTTTATTCAGTCACAAAACCCCTATGTTTGGAGTAACTTCAACACATAGAATTACTTCAAATTTTCACCAGTGTCACTAAACAGAGTTTTGCCTGAATACTTTTTTTCTTTTTAATCTATTCAACTGAGAGAAATGGAGCTGCAATGGTTTGGGTTTTTTAATCCCAAAAGGATTATACAAACAACAATTTCATCAAAGATTTTTTACAACAAGCCTAGTATTATTGGTTATATCTTATTATTAAGGTAAGCATTCTTCAAAGAACTGTATGATTGGAATTTCTTCCTGATACATAGTGACATGCTATTTGCTGGCTGCAGTGAGAAGAGTCAAAACGAAAACAAAAATACAAACACACTTTTTTTTTTCTCTTGTCTTTATTGATTTAGACTTCAGAGCTACAGCAAAAATAGTGCATCTGTAGAAAATTACCACACATGCTATCAATACAGCATCATTGCATGTTTAGAATCGTAAGCACTTGACAAATCGCAAAGGGAACATTCAACCTAACGTTTTGGCAATGCAGCCCATGAATAGAGAATACAAGGAGAAGGATTTTTTTTTTTTCTCCAAAAAGAAATATTTCTGAACAGGAATGAAAAGCCTCTGTTAAAAAAATGAATTCTAGTCACCATGGAGAACTCATGCTGGCTCTTTCAAGACACCAACATACACTGCTGGAAACTTTGCATGGAATGTCAAATAGTACACAGAAACTACGACTACCACTACAGGTACAACACTGTCTTCAGCACTTTGTATGCCATTGAGATGGTTACTGCATATCCAACTGCCCAAGACAATCCTCTGCTGGGCTGGGGAAGAGGGATCAAGTATGCAAAAGTGTGAACGATCCTAGCCCCAGCGAAGATCCGGAAATGCAGCAAGGCTGTGGACAGCTCAGGGCGACTAAGAGCATACAGTAGTCCAATGCCAAGAAATGGGACAATGTTTTCAAGGTCATTCAGGTGGCCTCTGGAAAAAGAAGCAAAGTTGGTTTACAGTGTTACATTTTGTTGAATAAACCACTTCAAGCATCATTACTTTTCAGCATCTTCAGATCACGCTGCTGTTAAGGCCCTAATACAACTGGTGGCTTCCCTGCAATGAGGACTTGATTCAGCTACTGAAATGATTTTGGCACATTCATCTGACATTGCTCTGGTGTCTCTTGCTGCACCCCACATTTTTAAGCTTCTGATCTTCTGTATAAAAGGTCTTAGTTTTTCCACAGGATCTTGGTCATATTAGGGACTTACATGAGGTATATGAGTGCACCTGGTCTGCAAGAATGCAAGTAAAGGCAGGGAAGAAGACAGCTGGAATTTTCTTGTAGCCTCTCTCAAGTGAGCATCAACTAACTGGATGACTGTGACTGCAAGTACTAGATTTCATGGCCCAGATGGTCTATTTCAATCCCATAAGCTCAGTTTGCAGTCTCCACAAAGACAACACGAAATATCCTATATATGAAACATTCCATCAAATGTTCATGAAGTTCAATCATCTTGAAGAATGTTATTTTTGAGCATCTAACAGGTGTGACAGTTACGCTTTTGGTTCATTTTCTTCACTACTAAGCACTAAAATAGCTGAAAAATGTTCGAAATTTTTAAACCATAATATAATTTACTAAAAATGTGTTGAGACTCAACTCCAGATCTTGAAGTATTCTTTCACGCCTCTTCCTAAACCTTCCCTGCTCCCTTTACCTTTTTAGATAAATTATACTTCCAGCCAAATTTACTGATTGAAACAATCTCTAAGCCTTACTAATTATGTCAAATTTCACAGGCAACTAGAATCAGAACATGGTGCTGTTCTGCAGCTGCTTTCTGAACTCATTTATCGGTACAAGGAAACATATCCTCCAGCTTTTTCTCCCCAAAAAAGTACACTAAAGTAATGTCTTTTCTATACCCATAGACAGAACAAATTCCAGTCACTTATATAAGAGAAGCCATGCTACATCTAAGTGGCATAATCTGTTGCCATGAAGCTTGCAAAAGAAAATAGAGTAAACTTCCATTAGGAACCATTTTTGGGAGGAAAAAACAGATGCTGTAACACCAACAGAGTAACTAGAACCAAGCTGACTTACTAGGTCTGGGGAAGTCTGAACAACTCTGCAAAACAGCAACACAGGATTTGATAATACAGTGTTTTAAAAATCTAACCTATGTAAATGACTCTGAGATGGTTGTCATTTCTCTAATGTAACAGTTTCAATTGAAAGGGAATCTGGTCATATCGACTTAGTTGTCCTCTTAGAATTTACAAATAGAAAGGAATTACTCCTCATCAAAAAGTGCTCATTTTTATATAACAACTGGGAAATTAAACAACTAACAACTCCATGAACCACTCGGGGAGAAAAGGAAAGGTTCTCCTTAATGATGGTTGAGAACGGTTAATTCACATTCAAGTTTTTGGTATGAAAATACATATAGCAAATAGTTAGCTTCATTAATGAACAATGATATGGAAAGTATTCCATTAAAGCTTTCCTTGTTAGTACAAGTGTATCAAACAGCATCTCTAAAGTTAAGATTTTGGTAACTGAAAATTTTGCCATCAGCTAAGAAAAATTACATAAGCTGCAACATTTAGCCCACTAAAATACAGCTTACATTCTGCCATGAATCTTGCAAAACAAAATACATACACCGCAGGTTGCACACTGCCGTACTATTAATAGCATTGTTCCAGAAGGCTGGTCAACTTTCCTGTACAACTGACACATCAGTGAGTAACCTCAATTCAATCCAGCAAAAAGAGCACAGGCTTTAATTCCCACTCAGTACGATTTGCCAGATTAACGCCCTCACTGCAACTCTGGAGTTCCCTGACTTTAACACAGTTTTACTCCTCTTCCCTCTTATTTCCTTTACACTTTAGGAAAAGATGCAACTATTGCAACTGGGGTTCAAATTAAATAGAAAGCTGATTTACACTTCATGTACACTGCTTCATACTAAATCAACTTATGGTCATATTTTACAATCTTCTCATCATTTCCCCGTGCACACAGGGTACTATCCGAGAGTTAGCTATTATAACCAGACAATGACTTATTATTTTTAGTATGCATGCTGACCCTTTGAATGTGGAATGGTTTGTTCATTTAGACAAATTAATATATTAGATTATTACATAAAGCAAAACACACAGAGGCTTGGCCAAAGAGAATGGGGTGAAATTAATTCTTTGATTTAGTATTATTCTGCTATTCAAAATAACTTTTAAAGAATCCTATACATTACCTGCGTACACGTTCAACATCTGGATCAGTCCGCAGATATTTTTTAGCACTCTCGCCTTTACCAAATGATGCTGTATCTTCTAGGTTGACGAATGCCTATTTCAAACATAGACACACAAGAGACATTAGAAGCCAGAATGTTTTTTCTAGTCAAGGCAGCTTACTATAAAGGTCACTCTTTTTACTAATGCCTCTGTAATTTCACATAACTTACCTGAAGTTAAATGCAAGGGGAATAATACATTGTTCACCGCAGTACTGTTTTCTCGAGCCTAGTCTCTATGTAGCTTGTGTGCTGACAAATCAATGTAATGTAATTTATGCACGTAGATAAAGCCTTCTTGTAAGATGGACAAGCACGACAGATGACTGATACTCAGCCTGAAGTAATGCCAGTGTGTTGAAGGAACATAAGGATCTGGAAGGCAGAACTACTGTCTGTACTGCCTAAGTCTCTTTTTCACTATTCTTGACAAATTACCTGAAAGCCCTTTTGGATCTCTTCCTTCTTCAGAAGTCTACACAGCAATAGCATCCAAGAGACTCATCCTGTCCTCATTTATGACCAAATAAGTTTCTCCCTTTCCTCTTACGTACAATTTTTTCCACTTATACGACCCGTTACTACCTCCAAATACTCTAACACACTTTTTGAAAACAACATTTAATTCAGTTAGCACAGACTGCAGTAGATCTCTCCTTGCTGACACATGGCAACACATGCATTCTGTGGACCATTCAGGCTATGCAGGCTTAAGTCAAGAAAACCTTTTGATTCTAGGAGAGCTACATTATTGCTTTCTGAGGCAGCCTTGATCCCTTTCTGTGAAATATCTTTGGCCTCAAAATTCTGGAGACACATTAACAGTATCAACAACACTTTACCATCTCTCACTCCACTAACTGCTTTCTTCCATTTTTTCTTACCATTGTAGAGACCTTTTTATATTAAATAGGAAATAAAAATGACTTTACTAATTTGTCTGTTTGTAATATTACTGTCCGTCATAAGAAAACCAAGTACTCCCAAATTAATGAAGACCCTATTGTTACCTGCATACACAGGCATCATAACACGATATGAGTATTAATAGAGTCCAATCAATCTACATACAGGACCAGCACAGCTGACATGCTTCCGCAAGAGCAAAAAGGAAGTCAGGTTATGACAGACATCTGAGTCCTATTTTGAACATACAGGACAGGCTGTGTGCTCTACTATACTCAATCTTCAGCTGTGCCAAAGACCTCAGAAACCAGCAGTAGCTCAAATGCTGGGCTATAGGACCTCATGAACAACAGAACAGTTCAGCTGGGTTCTCTTGCATCCAGCAGGAATGAAAAGCAGTGTTTCAACAAAAGGACCACAACAAAATCCTTGAAGCACACACTGTCTTACAGAAACAGATCTCACAAGAATAGCCATATGGAGCAAACTCAGGGCTCTTTCAGCCCAGGACCAAGTCTTTCCAACAGTAGCCGTGAGCAGATGCCTAGAGAAGACCAAGAGCAGGGCAAACACAACACGATACTTCCCATGAGCACTCTCTCCTAAGCTAGATGCAGCTTCTGCACTATTTACTAAACCTCAGTGGATTTTTCATATACTTACCTAGTACAATATCAATTCACATAAATTTTCAGCCTGCCTCTCATTCTAGAATTTTTTAATTTTTTTTTTTTAGGATAATGACCTACCTGCAATGGGAAGGCTAAAACAATTAGGGAATGTAAAGAGCTTTAGAATTACTAGATGAAAGGGTTATAGATGCACAAAAATCCACTTCATATCTCCTCTTCTGACCCTACTAGCTGGTTATTCATGTAACATGGTGGAATATCACATTTTACATGCTTTATAAATTGAGTACACTGGACACCAGCTTTCTGCAGAAGACAGTGGAAATTACAGGTATTAAAAACTCTTACTTAAAAATAATAGAAATGTTTTAGAAGGGTAGAGTAAGTCAAATGCAACTGTAAGATACAGTCTCATAATTAGGTTACAGACATCATCCATTTGAGACCAACAAAGCGCCAGCACACCAAACTCAGAATATCATTGGAGCAGGGAGGAGGAAGAAAAAGAACAGCACCAGTATTTGAATGCCGAAAAGAAAAGAAACACCTGTGCTACCTCTGTATTTCCATACAAATTTCAATCTATTCTACCAGACAATATTCCCAATACCTTACCTTTCTTGTGATTCTGAAGTATGCTGTTATAAGACTCATTAGCATCATTTTTAGAAGAACAATAGTTGTATAAGTAGCATAAGCCCGGAAGACTTCATTGTCAACTAAGTGGGTCAATTTAGCCATTTTTCCACTTCTCACTGATGACCTTTAAAAGACATTAAAGTTAGGCTAACATCATAGCAATCCAAAGTTCTGACAACAAGATTGTCAGGATAGCCTTTTTTTTAGCATCACTGCAATGACAGCACAATTTTGCCACTGTGAAAAGTTTCCTTTTCTAACAAATTTATTTTTTCCCAGTTTATTTTCACCATGTCATAATATAATACTTTAAAATGAGAAATTATATTATCATTTAATATTTTGCTTCCATTATATCTACTTATTAAACTGTCAAAATATAAACGACCAAAATATTTAATATAATTGCAGAAACAAAATTTAGTCACACGAATCCGTACACTTTTGAAATAACACAAGCAGTTAGACCAATTCATTTGAACTAATGAATTTCCCTAAGCAGTCACCAGGATAGAAAGAGTGTGATGACATATTATACATACTATAGTGTTTAAAGAGGAAAATTAGTATTGCCTACCTTTTTTTTTTTTTTTTGGTAAAATGACACAATTATAATTGCACTTCAGCTTTCAAACTAACCACTATCTTCTCACCCAGCAATAACTTGTGATCAAACTGAGTTAAACACGCATTTTTCTCCTTTGAGACCTTGTTCTTAAAAATTGCTTTTAGCATGATTCATGGGAAAAGATTAAGTTGTAATGACAAAAAGCAGAGAACTATTTATGCTTTTATCATGGGACGTTTAAGCTAATGAACTCTCTTTCCAATGAGACTATACCAAACCCACAATCCTATGGAGGTGGTACCTTCTATCAACACCATAAAGTTAAGAACGTGACGAGGACTGGATGCATGTAAAACAAAAAGCACGTCCCGTTGCACATTCAACGGTTTTGCTTCACCAAGTGCTTCCATCCTGCGCTTACTAAGTAGGAATCCATAAAAGTAGTATGTCTTAGCTTCACTTGAGACCAAAATAAATGTACTTTTTGTTATAGTTAATTTCATTGTTTCCTATGATATCATTTTAACAATAGTAATAAAAAAGTTAGTAACAATATAATTACGGTTCTATCAATCTCTCATCTTGCTTTCAGCACAGAGCACTGCCAGCTATAACAAAACAAGGAGAACTGGACGAGCCGAGAGCAGTACAAGACTATTGCTCTGAAGGCACATCCTTGGTGGGGAGGTGTGCAGGACAGAGGTAAGCAGCTCTTTGCTCAGTGAAACAAATCTAGCCTTGCCTGGACCTGTTTGGCTGCAGTGATGGGATTTTGCTCCCCCTTTTGTCCTTTCCAAAACAGTGCTTGGGTCACCAGGCCAAGCACTGGGTCTACGGATTATGAGAAATTCGGTATAACCTTCCTTCAACTTCACAGTACAGCAGTTCTCAAGATAATCAGCGATTCGGCAAACACTTTTCTCAGTAGTTTTTACAGAACCTGCATAGTTTTACAAAACAAAAAGAAAGTAAATCTGTGGCTTCAGAGTGTTTTTCCTTACTGGATTTTAAACCTATGCTGAAAATACATCCAAGAACTATGCAAAGTCATGAGAAACTGTTCACCAACATCTCTGTGTTCCTCCTGCTGGAACTAGACCACAATTATCCATTTTCCCTACTTGTATGGTTGGCCTCTCCAAACTCTCATAAAGCCCGGCCTTGCCTTCACTATGAAAAGGAAGTATACCAACAAATTCATGGTTTTAACACCAGCAGAAATGCAAAAATAAACCCAACATACTAAAACAGCATCGAGCTTAAAGAGATATGCTTGGCAAGACCATGAACAGCCTTATCTGCAAAAGTAATAGAATACCTCTCTGTGGTGCAATTGCAAAACCCGGGCCTGGTTAAGAGCGCAAGCCTAGATCCCACATAAGGGGTCTTAAAAGCTGGTGGGTGAATATACCTCAGCTGTGG
The DNA here is from genome assembly GCF_028858705.1 of Grus americana. Lineage (NCBI taxonomy): Eukaryota > Metazoa > Chordata > Aves > Gruiformes > Gruidae > Grus > Grus americana. The sequence goes on along the minus strand of NC_072852.1, from coordinate 71,629,302 downwards.
AGCCCTCGGTGGGAGTGCAGCTATGCTCCTGTTCCCATCAGGTGTGACTTTGTCCCAAAGCTGGCTGACTGTGCAGCTGTAATCAGCAATATTAGCACTGGGACGGCCTTTCGTTGGTTGGTTGGCTGCGACTTTTCACAGTGCGCTCAAAGTTCACTAAAACTACTGTGAGCCGCCCGGCGAGGCCTTGCGCCCCGCTACAAACTTAGTCTCCAAACAAGCAGGTCCCGCGGCAGAGCGCAGCTGCTGGCCCAGGCCCCTGCGCTTATCAAGGCAGCCCAGCCTGCGCCCACGCCGGTTTCACTTCACTCGTCGCGGGAGGGGGGGGGTGCGGACGGACCCGCCCGACGGGAAAGCCTCAGCCCAGGCCCAGGCCCAGGCCCCGGCCCCGGCCCCAAGGGGAGCCCAGGGGAGCTGCCCCGCCGACCGCCGCGGGCACCGGGCCGAGCCAACCCCCGCACCGCCCCTCAGCACACCCTCCGCCGCCTGCGCGGGGGGACAGGCTCCAGCCCCCCCACCCCGAGGAAAAACCCCGCCGCGTTCTGCGGAGCGGCCCTGTCCCCGCGCCCCCTTCCCCGCACCGCGGAGGGTTTCGCGCCCGGAAGGCAGCAGGGGGACGGGGGACAGGCGGGTCTTCCGCTCCCGCCCGGCAGCGGGAGCCGCCATCGCGCAGCACCCACGCACCTCACCCGCGTCCCCTCGCAGAGCGCGCACACAACGGCGAACCCCGCTGCTCCCGACCGGCCGCTGCGCCAACGCCCGGCCCGGGGCCCGCCCCCGCCTCGCCTCGCCCCCTCGGGCGCGGAGGCGGGTCCCAGCCTCGGTCGCCGTGAGGCCTGGAGGCTGCTGCTGTCCCTGTGGAGCTGCAGACCCAGGTGGCTCACCCAGGAGAGCCAAGGTTCAGACCCAGGCCCCAGCAAACCTTACCGGCGATAAAAAGAAGGAAAACCAACAAAACAAGCAAGAAAAAGCCCTCCTGTGGGAACACTCTTGGATTTTCAGAGGCAAACCAAAGATCATGACCCAGCCAGGCCTCATTAGAGAACACCATGTCCAGCAATTGCACAAAATCCCAAGTGGCCTCAAAACTTACCTGAAAAACTATGTAAAACACCAAAAGTCTTGGTACTTTGGGATCCTACATTGTTTTGGTGGATCTGAACTTTTACCAAAGGAAAAAGCCAAGCCATCAGTGCTGTTGCAGTCAATATGCATCATGTTGCTTTGCGAAGTGTAGCAGAAAATAAAGGAACTTCAGGGATGACCATGGACTTCTCTTACTGGTACGCTAGGATGTGATGAAAAGAAGAAACCTGGTGTCCAAGCTTCCCACTGCCTCTTCAGAGCAAACTATGCTATTCCCACAGCACTCCCCCTCATAACTGGACCAATGCTTGTGACTAAGCAGCTCGTGATAAAGAAGACTGAAGAAGATGGAGATAAATGTACTCGGATGCCCAGTAAATATTTCAGAAATTATCCTAAAGATGTGTACAAAGTCAGAAGGGGATACAATTTTTGAAGCTTCATTGTTATGGAAAAAACTAATCTTAGGTACATATATTCTGCGTTCATTGATGTTACTTCTGTGTTTCATGTCATATTAAATACCTGTGGGTGCAGATCTTTGTGACTTCTTATTAGACATCAAATACAGCAAGACTCATTCGAGCAAGGACTGTAGCTTCAGAACTGTTTTTAAATGATGGTAGAAGTTGGGTTCAACAACCTTTGTCCTTGCTAAGGACACAGCGAATAATATTTCCACTGAAGTCAACAAAACAACTCACATGAGCATGGATCCATCCCAGGGAATGGATTTATTAAAAAAAACCAAAAACAACCCAGCATATCTGCAGCTCATAACTTACTTCAAGGCAGGAATTGTATCTTCATAAATTTTTATACAACACCTAACGCATATCCCAATCACATAGTGTAATTAGTGCTGTTGCAGTAAAACTATAATTAGTTTCTATTACCACCTTTTTTTTGTTGTTGTTGTTTGGCATTCTAATCATTATCCAAAGCCAGTTTAAAAAGAAGGTAAACCTACCAAATTAACAGAGTTAAACTAAACCCATATTATTATACTTGAGAAGAAAAGCTGGTAATTGATTTATATGTAGTTCTCAGAACTAGACCTGGAAATACCAGAAAGCCAGGAAAGGCCATTTTCATTAGTTGTAAATAGGATATAAAGAGAAGCATAAATGCAGCTAGAAATTCTACAAAAATCACCCTTTCCTTTGGATTTCACATTCCTGTTTTACAGGTTCCGGAAATTTAGATTGATTTATGTGACCTTAAAAACCGTTTCTGAAATTGGGAAAGCTTATACATTCCCAGTCTTTGAATTTTGAGGCCAACACCTTGTTGAATGTCATTGAATGTCCTTAATTCTAAGGAAGGTACAGGAAGAAGATATGAGCAAGGGAGGAGGACAAGAAGGGAGAGAAAAGAGGAGAGGAGGAAGAAAGAAAAAGGGAAAAAAAAGGAAAAAAGAGAAGGAAAAATAGAAAAAGATAGAAAAAGAAACAGAAGAAGAGGAAGGGGAAGGGAAATAAGAAGAAGGAAAAATGAAGGAAGGGAAGGGAAGGGAAGGGAAGGGAGAAAGAAAAAGGGAAGAAAGAAAAGAAAGAAAGAGAAAGAAAGAAAGAAAGAAAGAAAGAAAGAAAGAAAGAAAGAAAGAAAGAAAGAAAGAAAGAAAGAAAACGAAAGAAAGAAAGAAAGGAGAAAAGGGAAAAAAAGAGAAAAGAAACAAGAAAGAAAGAAAAAAAGGAAAAGGGGAAAGAAAGAGAAAAGAAACAAGAAGCCAGTATTTCTCGCAGACCCTGAGCCACTTTAGAGTGGAGAGGAGTCTAAGTAGAGTGCAAAACCGGGGCCATAGTCAGTAAAGCAGAAGTAAACTTGTGCTCAAGGTCTATTTTCTTCTCAAAGTTCAGTAGCAGCATAAAGTGCCTGTACAACATTTGAAAACTGCTGTGATCTAAGTGAGGTTAGATACATAACTGTGGTGATAGTTGCTCCTGAGGGGCCCATTCCCACAGTCCTTACTCATGTGAATTGTTCCTTTGATGCTAATAGGATTACTCTTGTAAATCAGGGATGCCGTATCAGCCCGATGCCCAGGGTTATACTGATCATGAAGGGCTTGATCTTGCAAACCTCATTCCTGTGAGCAACCCTTTTTCATGACAATTTTCCCATTGACTTGAAGAACTACCCATATAGCCAGAGATAGTAGAATCAAGACACAAATTTAGGGTCAGCATAAAAGTAGGAATACAAGAGTTTTTCATTTAAACTCCAGCAAGGAATAGATACTCCTGAAGAAGGCCAGATTAAGCGCTATCATTCTCTTTTGACTGCAGGGAAGGCGAGGGAGAGGCATGTATTGATCAGCCTTGTTCCGTCCTGTCTCCTTCTCTGGCTCCATTTATTCACCATTATTAATTTTGGCACTGTCCCTCATGACATCCTTGTCTCTAAACTGAAGAGACATGGATTTGATGGATGAACTACTTGGAGGATAAGGAATTGGCTGGATGGTTGCACTCAAAGAGTTGCAGTCAATGGCTTGATATTCAAGTGGAGATGAGCAGCATTCCTCAGAGGTCGTTATTGGGACTGGTGCTGTTTAACATCTTTGTCAGCAACATGGACAGTGGGATCAAGTGCACCCTCAGCAAGTTTGCTGACGACACCAAGCTGTGTGGTGGGGTCAGCATGCTGGAGGGAAGGGATGCCATCCAGAGGGACCTTGACAGGCTGGAGAGGTGGGCCCATGTGAACTGCATGAAGTTCAACAAGGGCAAATGCAAGGTCCTGCACGTGGGTCTGCGCAATCCCAAGCACAACTACAGGCTGGGCGAGGAATGGATTGAAAGCAGCCCTGAGGAGAAGGACTTGGGGATATTGATTGATGAGAAACTCAACATGAGCCGGCAATGTGAACGTGCAGCTCAGAAAGCCAACCGTGTCCTGGGCTGCATCAAAAGAAGCGTGACCTGCAGGTCAAGGGAGGTGATTCTCCCCTTCTACTCTGCTCTTGTGAGACCCCACCTGGAGTACTGCATCCAACTCTGGGGCCCCCAGCATAGGAAGGACATGGAGCTATTGGAGCAAGTCCAGAGAAGGGCCACAAAGGTGATGAGAGGGCTGGAGCACCTCTCCTGTGATGACAGGCTGAGACAGTTGGGGTTGTTCAGCCTGGAGAAGAGAAGGCTCCAGGGAGACTTTATAGCAGCCTTCCAGTACCTAAAGGGGCCTACAGGAAAGCTGAGAGGGACTGTTTACAGGGGCATGTAGTGACAGGACAAGGAGTAATGGCTTTAAGCTGGAGGAGGGTAGATTTGAATTAGATACAAGGAAAAAAATCTTCCCTGTGAGGGTGGTGAGGCACTGGAATAGGTTGCCCAGAGAAGTTGTGGATGCCCCATCCCTGGAAGTGTTCAAGGCCAGGCTGGATGAGGCTTTGGGCAACCTGGTCTAGTGGAGGGTGTCCCTGCCCATGGCAGGAGGGTCGGAACTAGATGATATTTGAGGTCCCTTCCAATCCAAACCATTCTATGATTCTATGATTCTATGGTTAGAGTGGTAAATAAGGCACTAACAATACATTTTCACCACACCTGAAGCTTCTGTTCACATGCTAATATAAATTAGTTGTTTCCTCAAATAGTTCTTCTGTAAAATTGACAAATTATGCCAAATTATGCTTCCTGCGGTAAATCAACCAATGATTTACAGAGTAAAAAAAGTCATTAACAGTAAGATTCAGTCCATATTTTAAGTTAAATTCTGATGTACTGTTTACATGCCAAAAGGAAAGTGTTACAAAAATGTTTAGTATAATGGACAAGAGTCAGTTTTTGTGCTACTCCATTAAAACCTACACCTTCTGGTTAGAAAGCACTTTTGCTATATCACATGTTGACACCTGTGTAATTTTGCTGTGATTCACATGCTTCTGTTTCAGAGGATCTCAAACTGCTCTCTGGTTTCTCTGGGGAACTGCTTCAAAAACAGCAAGAAAGGATCTTTCTTCAGTTAGGAATGCTTCTGGCTGGGTATAGCTCAGTGAAGGCTTCTTTGGTATAAGCTACCTTTTGGTTGAGCTTCTAACTCCAAAACAGCAGTGTCCACCCCTCCATCTCTTTTATTCAGGCCACTGTTTGGAGACAACAGTTCTCAGTAGTGGAATTCAGCTTGTTTGAAGAATTCCAGTTGCTCACTTGTGAGGCGGAAACAATAGTATATCATTTAAGTGACCAGTCACAGTGGGTGGTGACGAGCAAGCAGTGAGAGAAGGTGAAGCAATCTCCACAAAACACAAGAATGGTCCTATCTGCTGATTGTCTGCTCAGTTATACGTCGTTAATACATTATTCAGAAATCCCACAAAGCTCATTTGCTGGTTATTTAAAGAGACAATGAGTAAGATTATTCTCTAAAGTTGCTTACTGACTTCCGTCAAGTAGCACCATTGCTACAAGGACTATGCAAGATATATCAAAAGTCATGATGCGGACATATAAGAAATACTTCAACACATGAAAAATATCTGTAGACTGTTGCCCTACACAGCTTGATGTCCCAGCTGAGGAACAACTCGGAAAGGGGTTGGCGGGCATATAGGTAAATCTTTTCAGTAGATCTATATATAAGCATGTCATAGACCATTTTTTGCCGTGATTCCTGTTTCACTGCACGTGAATACCAACGGTCTTGCTTCTGAAAATATGTCTGCAGCACCGAACCAGCTTTGCAGCTGACAGTATTGCATACACGGTGAGGTAGTTAAAGTCCTGTGCTGCACTGAAGGGAAAAGAGCATTAACTTCAGCTTTTGTGATGCTATTTGATCTGTACAATTGTTTTTATTAGGAAAGCAAGATATTGTATATCATTAAAGGCCACAAGAGTCGATATCATTATAATGCTCAGATGTGCCAATAAAACAGATTTTGCAGAAACCATAGTAAGTTACTTTTAAACTAATCCAGTGAGAAGAGTTATTTGTTAAGCATTATTAAATACAGCTTGCGGAACAAAATCTGATCTTTTAAAATAACACTGAAGTAGCAGAAGGAGAAGAATACTCATTATAAAAGCAGAAAGGTTATCAAGTTTCACTTCACAGATTGAACAGAAAGTATAGAGAGCAAAATGAGTTTTAAGACATTGAGGTTTTACTCATTGATAGAAGAGTCCAGTAAAGATAAGTTTTCCTTGTACTACTGCTCTGCTCTGGTGGCACAAGCAAATTACAAAGCTGGAGACCAGACTGGAATGTTTCTTGCTACAGTGCCACTCCAAATGCACATAGAAGGCTTGCAGGCAGTTTAAGTGAGCTACTGAGAAGACACAGAGATGATTAAAAGTATCTGGCAAGACGTTGCCAAGGTATCTCTGCAGACAAGACATTCCTAGAAGTAAACAAGCAAAAGCTTTACAGATACTGGAGATATCTGTAGATGTACAGACCTGGTATGTCTATAGACAAATAGGTAAAGTTATAAAGTTAACTTTTAAAGTGCTCCCATATCATACTGTGAGGTTTTTGTACTCATGTACACATAGGTATCTATGTAAGCCAGTGAAAGAGCTAGGCCCTGTGGACTGAAGCAAGCTCATTTTTCCATGAGGGTACAAAACCGCTTTATGATGGTCTGAACCTTTGGTCACTGTTAATCTTAACTGGATTCATATCAGTTGAATGTCAGTAGGCCAAATGGTCCTGTCGCTCATTATTAGGCATCTAAAATTGTTTTCTTAACACATTTTGTGTGTGTGTGTGTGTGTGTGTGTGTATATATATATTAAAAAAACTGGTGGGATGTGAGCCATGTTTAGCTAATAGAGCAGCTTCTGCCTGGCAGTTCGGAGATGCTTATGAGAGCTGAAGGCAGGCAAGGAGAGGTGCACTCCTGCACAAGTGGTTATTTTTGAGGAGTAACCAGCTGGAAGAAAGAACTTATGTGTTGCTTGTAAGCAAGATATTGATCAGTAATAATCATCTGTCCTGTCAACTGGCATTTATCACTGATCTGCTGCTAGGACTGTGGGTGGGATTCTGTAGAAGTACTAGATCAGAGCATGTGGGGAGAGGAAGCAGGCGCCCCAGTTTCTGCGTGTTTGTTGTCATCCTGCAGCAAATGAAGGCTGGAGATTCCTGCCTTCAGCAATTCAGCTGTCTCCGACTCACAGCTTGAAAGAAGTTGTGTAATGAATGCAGAATGAGTACATTCTGCTCCGTGAGGAATGAGTGCCCAAACTGTGCTTGTCTGGGAGTTAAATTTGTCTGTGAGTTGTTCTTATGTAAGGGTTAAGAGGCAAACTGTGTAGTCAGTGTGAGCCAAACATCATTGTTTTAAAAAATCAATTATCTGCAATTATAGGGCCTACTCCAACAGTACCTTTGCAGTGTGCAGAGCCTTCCCAGGTAGCACAGCTATTTTTATTAGCAACCTCCCCTCCCCCAGCTCTCTGTACCAAGCCAAGTTTAGAGTCAGCAAAATTACTTGGAACCAGCGCTTTTTATCCCCAACAGGCCAACCAACCACAATTAAACTGCATTACCATACATTAGGCTTTAAGGGGGTTCCTTTACTGCAGTATATAAAAGGCCGTAAGGAGAGACAGAGAGGGAAAGGAGAAGACAAACATTTCACGTGTAATGGGTTAAAGTCCTCCCCGATGTAAGTCCATTGACTTCAGTTGGCTAGGGATGAATACAGAGAATTCAATATTTAACAATCAGCAACTTTTCCTTAGTTGGCAAGAAAAGGAACAATTTAAGGTCCAGAGCCTGTGCTCTTTCTGTTTTCCTGAATCTTCACTCGGATGCGGTAGCTCTCTGCTAACAGGAACGACACTCTGCAGGGTTGGCTGTTGGGTATTTTCTGCTGTGGTGCAAGATTACTCCTCATGGTTTTATGGTGCAGCAGTAGACTTTAATAGTCACCCGAGACAATTATTCAGATACTGTATTGTGCAGTAAGATTGCTTTTGAACAGCTGCAGAAATACTTAGAGGAAACACACTCCCTAAAGCCCCGGGATGAGAAATAAAAACAAACAAACCTCAGGAGCAAGACAAGAGTCTGCGTCTTACTCTGTCTTTTAGCTTATAAAAAAAAAGGAGTAGTGTAAGTGATTTAAAAGTTAATGGGGACAGGGACCATTTTTCATTTAGTGGTCCATATAAAGCCCAGTAATAGTAGGCTACAAATTCATATTCAGTCACTACCCAAACACAAATCCTCTTTGGGCAGAGTTGTGACCCATTGTATGGTGCTTTGCCAGGCAATTCTCATTAAAAAGATAAAAGAGGTGATAAGATATGGATGCAATTATTCTCTCCAGTAGTGATGATGTTCTTTGGTGCAATCCCATTTACAAAGAACATCACAAAATCATGCATTATTCTGGTAGAAATGGGCAATTTTCTTTCTCATAGCTTCAGCCTTGCCATTCTGATGAGTAGTATGCCTTAACAAAAATACCATTTGTTTTTGTTTCCCCCAAGCCATGATAACCAGTGTTTCTCTATTACACTCTGTTGCAACCAGTTAATTTCCCTGCCATTGCAATTCTAACTAGTCCTGGTGAAAATCTTTTGGCCGATATGACACATTGTGGCTTAGCTTGATGTTCTATGTTGTTTCAAGTCTCACTATACAAAGGGATTTTCAGCTGCACTGTCTCTTTAGGTTGAATAAAGAGTGCTTCTAAATGCATAAAATTTTACAGAATATCTTAATAGCTATCTGGTCATCAAATCCTGCCTCCAGCTCTGTACTCAGGAGGATCTGGCAGTATAGCAGAGGGAGAGAAATACTATTGCTTAGTTTGGTCTCTAAGAAGGATTCCTGCTTCTTTTTTTCTGCAGGTGGGCACTTGATGGGGGCACAGTAGGCTCTACTAACCATTCCTCCACTATTTCATAACCACTTTTCTCTTAAGACACACTTTGAACATTTCCTCAACATTTTCTCCCAGGATGACCCTGCAAGCAAAGTCAAGCTGGGACAATGTTTTGTACTAAATACAGTGTGTGATATGTTGGGAATTTAGTGGCTGAAAGACTGCTTGTTCACTTTTTCCTGATGTGTGCTTCAGTGAAGTTGCACTTGATTTATAGCTAGATAAGCAAAATCAGAAACACACCCTTGCTGCTCATTTCTGTGGGAGCAGGACTGGGCCTCACATACTCTTGTGCTCATTATATACCTCAGTATCAAGTCTCACAGCTTTGATTCATAGAGTTCTCTTTAATTTGGTAGATGCAGGCTTCCAGACTAGATCACATAGCGGCAGGATAACAATCCTCAGGAGAGCATTTCAGTTTGAGAAATTCATGAAGAGGGTGACTTTGCTGCTTACTTTCAATGACACTTGTGGAACAGGAAAGAGAAGTGAATGAAATGGAATTGCCAGCCTGTTTCAAAATGTATGCTCTATTATACAGCAGATGACAAATAGCATCCTCAGTAAAATAGTTCTGGTAGCTGTGTGAGTTTTTGTTGGGTTGTTGTTTTTTCCCTGCTGTAATCTGTCTTTTCACATTTAGGGCACAGTTTTCTTACCTGTGTGCACTGCACAAGGGAGGTCTGAAATACTCCCTTATGCCCTTCTGCAGAGAAGGTATCCACAGGCCTTGCCTGGGGTAGAGGTAAGCAGGAGGAACAGAGCCTCTTTCTGCCATGAGGCAGGGAAAGATCTTGAATTCACCCCTTTCCCCCTCCTGTCTCCAGCACCGTGACCAAGAGTGTTGAATTCAGAATGGGAGAGAAGTCATCACATTTTGAGATGGTACAGATCTTGGGCAGGTCACTTCCTCATGGAGCAAAACCAGTTTTTTTCTGCTGCTTTTCTGAGCCATGAAAAATCAATAACCTTGCCTTCTTTCAGCAGGAATGAGCCCATCTCCTTTTGGCTACGGCATTTTACTATATGTTTGGGTATATTGAAGCTGAGGGAAAAATACATCCTTGACAGCAAGTATAGTGAATCATCAATATATGTATATGTATAAAATGACTGTAGGAGCTCTGCAGCAAGAGAGGATGAGAAAGTGTTCCTCAAAGAAAAATAGTCAGCTTCCCACTTTGAGGACAGCAGGATTTTGCCCCTTTCCATGGAACATTGGCTTCCCAGCCTGGTGGCTACACCAAGAGTACTGGGAACTGAACTATTGATGCTCATCACCCCATGCTGATTTCCACACAGATACATATTTGCAAAGGGCAATATTGGCCTCTATTGGTAGCATGAACTGTCTTTGTACAAGAAAAAATACTTTCTTGTGAAGCTGAGTAAGGGATTTTGGTGGGTTTATATGTTGAAGAGAGTTGGAGAAATGCAATTGACTGTATCGTAAGAACAGGACAAAGCAAAGGTACCTGACATACATCCTCCTCCTAGTCCATGTCATATTGCCCTGGAAAAAGTGTCCCAGATCATAACCTGGACTTTTAGCTGTAGTGAAGTCAAGAAGCTACAAGAAGCTACAAACTGAGGATCTGTGTATTTTGAGGGAGTGTGGAACACAGGAAATAAATGAATCTTAGAGACCCATGTTCTTAATGCTATTGGGAGGTGTCCTTTAAATGTAATTTGCCTTCCAAAAATCATGGGTTAGAATGCAATCAGATAAGGGATGGGATGTATGTTAAGAGAAGGGAAACTTGTGGTAATGTTGCTTCACTACTTCTAGTGAGATTGCATGACTGCTATCACATAAATCATGTTTGGATGGATATATATTTGGGCACTGCAATCCAACAGAGACCCAGGTACTGATGCATCCTGATTTCAGAATTAGTTCCTTTGCTTTGGTGGGGTTTCATTCCATCCTCACTGCGTCTTTTAAAAGAATTGTTTATTTTGTGATGTAATTAATTTCAATGCCTCAAGATTCTGTATGTGTGCGTGTGCTGACACCATTAGTGTTTGTGGAAGTATGCCTGAAAAATGAAAAAAACAAAAAATAGTCATATGTGTGCAGATCCAGTCATTTACCGCCCTGTCCAAGAAATTAATTTCTTTCTGTTTCATCAGATGATCTTACTGACAACAACTGTCAAAAAGTTATTCAATTGCAGTCATATTCGTACCTTTTACATATTTTCTTCCTGGAACTTTATAGCCCATGTGAGCTCAGAGAAATCATCTAGCAAACAGATCTCCAGCAAACATTTTTCAAAGCCTTCTTTAAACCTTTTAATGGACTTCATGTGTGTATATATTTTTATGTTTTGTGCTATAGTGTTCAGACTCAGCAAGGGATCATGAAGAATAATGATCTTGCTCAGCTGTGCACAGTATGGAGCACTGTACATACAGTCACACTGAGGCCAGTTATGCAGTAGTTCATGAGATACAAACAAATAAAAGCTGATTCAGTAATAATAATATGGTCCATATTGGCCAAGTTCAGTTTTTAATGCTTTGTGACTGAGTAGAGAGTTACCTGATTAATCAGATAACTCAATCTGAGGTGGGACAGGCAAATGACAATCTTCCTAAAAGGGCGGATAATACTTAGTATGTTACTCCTCCCTTCCTTATTCCCAGGACAGGAATAGAAAAGCTTGTTATACCCACCTCAACAATGATCTGAATGAACTACAAGAAGAGGTGAAAGATTAATCAGTCAATGACAACTCAGTTCTTGGATCCTCCTGTGAAGCCTGACGAATATGCTGCTGCAACAGTCACATACTGTCATTTGCTGGGAGGTGAACTAAGATCCTGAACTTGTTTCAACAGCCAACTTAACAATTAATTGTCAGGTGATGACTTTTGGTCACTAGGCATCCTGACATTATGATAGCAGGGATGAAGATTTGATCCTGCACTTCTACCTTGTGCGCTTCATAAATGTCTGTGTTCAGTAGCTTTTGGTCTTTCCAGTTGTGATCCGAAGTCTACCAAAGTCAATGAAAAGACCAACTACTTTACACCTTGTGTTCAGTAAATGTTAAATATCCTTTTCCAGAAAACTCTGTATCTAAATTCAGTGAAGTTCAAGGCCATGAATCATACATGGTCTTTCTAGCTCCATGTTGTCTGGACTTCGGTGAACAACAACTGTCACCTCAGGAGCTCTGTTGAAGCCTGTTGCTGAGTACCATGCTCAGGTGTTCACAGAGTGTTTTTTATCAGAAGCATCTGTTATAACACTTAATCCACCCTTACAACGGGCAGTCTTTTGAAGAGGAACGTTCAGATCTTGTGCTTACTCTAGGATGGAAGCCAAGTTCTCTCCTCCCTTGTGCTGAAACTGACTGCTCTTCCTAGGCAAGACTGCAGGTTTTGCCCCTTTACTTAATAGCAGTTACTTAACTTCTAACAGAGTTAAGTGACTATCCCTAGTTTGGGGGTGTAGCTTTTCCCATCCTCCTTTGATTTTTCTCAGCTGTTAGCACTGGACTGCATGATGCACTCAGTCACTTCATTGCCTTCCCAGTCTACAGCAGTCAAAGCTAACAGCTGTTCAGCAGCATAAATGAACCCCACCCTACATAACCTTATAACCCAAGGGCAGATTCTAGCCCCATATATTTAAATTATGTATATGCTCACCATTACTCTTAGTTCATGTTTTCTTTAAATCTTTCATGAAGTTACTTCAGTCATTTAATTCTGAATTTTCAGATGCAGTGTTTCATTTTTAGGCTCTAAAAGACCTCTCTGAAATTGTGCTCACTCTACTTTTGAAGCCAGTTCAGGGACTCTTATCACTCCTTTCCACTCAGTATTCCCTCCACTCTTCCCAAGACAAGGCGGATGATAAGTTGATATTAATGTTATGTAAGGGAGGTCAAGGGCACATTACAGTGGCCTGATTTGCCTGAGTGCGGTCTTTCCACTGCTGGCCTTCCACAGAAGGTCCTGTTAAACTCTATGGACATTCCATTCAATCATGAGCGTCAGTGCAGGTTTCCTTCCTTTACTAAATTTTATTGAATAAACAAGCCACCTAGAAAGTTTTGTGACCTTTTACGATATGTTCAGAAACACATAAAATATAACTATTGCTTAGTGGGCTGATCCTCACTTGAAGTCAAGTCCTTTGACTACCATTCTTGCAGAAATAAGAGTAGCTGACTAGTTGCTTCCACAGCAATAGACCTGATCCAAATTCTATCGAAGCCAACAGATGTTTTTTTCTAACTTGTAGGCTGTGGCTCACACTCAGCTTAAGTGGCTCACAAGGATTTCAATTATTTTCATGCTTTTGAAAAATAAGCCCAGTCACAAGTAGTGGCACCTCCTTTAAAACTGAATTTTCCCAGTGATAAAGAAGATTCATAGAGTGGATGTTGAATGAGTAGCACCTATCTGCAGTTTAACTCTCGCAAGTGCAGAGAGTGATAGCTGTGGCATATATTTCCTAAGAACTTTACCCTGCAACAGCTAGAGATAACTTATCAGAATAAACACTGATGGGACAAAGTTTCCATCTAGTAAGTCCATGCCAGCCAGGAATCTCGACTTCTTTTATAAAGCAGCAAACTTAATTTTTCATTTCTGCACTTTTATGCAATATTTTTAACAAAGAATACTGGTCGGCTCCCTGTGTAAATTCCTTGGAGAATCAAAGTTCATTGTATAACACTGGAAGGAAAATAGTATTGTGTTGTATTGTATTGTAAAGTCTCTCTGCGGAATGAGTGGTGGTTAAAATCAGTTTGATTTACTTATCGGCAATGGTGGAAGATTAGGATAGGTTGTAATGAAACATGGTTTAATTTCTCCACTTTCATTGTGGCATCAATGCTCTAAATGTAACATGCTTTATTAAAAGTAACATGAGTACTGTTATTTGATATTTTAATTGGAGCAGTAGCTACATGTTCTAGTTTAACTCCATGCTTTAAAAGCATAAAATAAAAGTCAGATCTGTCACAACACCTAAAAGTGGATGCATGTGATTAACTGTGCAGTTGCATTAAGGTCAAGAATGTGTATATTGTGCACAAATTTAGACATGACCATAACTCATTGCAAGATTCAGATTTTCATTGGAGCAGTAGTAATTTTTTTTTCTTTTTACTACTGCTAGTTTAACAAGCAATGAGAGAAGATGGTAGGAAGGTTCCAAGATTATACTCTATACATGCTGAGGCCTAATTATGTACTGCACAAGCTGGTGATAATTCCTGTTACATTTGTGAAAATACCTGAAAGAAACTACAGAGCGATTTGGGTAGAAGGAGTTGAGATATTTTATGGAAGTTCCCTTATGGGGGCTGGGTGAGTTGAACTTCTCCCACAGTGCTTAACTTCTTCCTTACAACCTGAAGGTATTGACTTTTACACAATTCAGTGTTGTTGCTTCTCGTGATTGTGTTGCAAGTTCTTTGATACGTGATGTTTTTCCTGAAATTCAAATCCTTCAGGCAGGTCAATCTGTGAGAATTTTTTGGTAATCCTTTGTGCTAATAGGGGAGGAGGGAGTTAAAAAATGTTTAACTCCGAGTACAGCCCTAAAGGTGAAGCCAACAGAACAAGTAACACTAAGAAACAATGCTCTCATTTAAAAAGAGAAATCCATTATAAATATTTTCACTTACAGACTTTGCTTTTTCTAGACCTGATTTTTTTTTTTAAATTGGTTTACTTCCTGAATCAGTTACTTTGGTTTAGCTTGGGTCAAAGGTTTGGCAACTGTTTCCCCTCATTTTAATTCTCTATTAAAAGAATATTAAAAAACTGCAAATTCTGCAAGGCCTACTTTTCTGGTCAGTACAGAGGGCCCTCACATCACATTGCTCTTAATGGAAATTAATTGTATCGTGCCTATAGACCTTGGAGCAATTTTGTAGATATTAGTTTCTTAGACATCTGTGCTGTTTTATTATTGATTAAAGAATGAGAGGAAATCTCATGGCTTAAGACCTTGCGCTGGGATTTATGAATTACTTTTTTTCCTATGTGGCCCTTGGCAGGTCATTGAATCTGTCTTTCAGTTTCCCATCCGTGAAGCAGGGAATAAGGATGATTTTCTGCTGCTGCACTTTGTCCATCATGCCTACTTAAATAGTTTGCTCTTTGGAACAGGTCTTGTAACTTGCTAGTGCAAAGAAATCGCATTCTGAGTTAGGATCTGGAGCTGTAATACAAATAATTAATATCAGCATTAAACAGTCAAAGGTATTACATCCAAGATGCATTTGGCCTGAGGCCCACATAGTTCTTAAAATGATGGATTTTTAATTGATTATTTGGAATGAGACCTTTTCTCAGACTAGCTAAATCGCTTAAGACCCACGCACGCTAGCTATATTTAGAGGCGAGGAGGTGGCAGAGTAATTCTTCAAGTACTCTGTTTCTAATAACCCAGGTGAGTGACAGTCTGTGAGTGCTGCCTCTTTTAAAACAAACATGACTCACAGCCCCCAGGCGGCAAGCATATGCAGGTTAGAAATTGTATTGAACTGTCCGCATTCAAGAAACAATGAAATACAGCCATAATCATAAACATTTAATTTAATAATTTGAGGTTAGTACAAGAGGGTAGGCATACTAATGGCTTGGCGTCCGTAACAGCAAAATGCAAAAAGGCTGTGTAAAATCTGTGGGGGGGGTTTAAGGTGAGTCTGGAGTAAACAAGGCAATATTTCCATCCCACACTACAGCCTGATGCTTTTAGAAAACAGAGATGTAACTGGCGTATCAGACATTGTTATCAATTCTGCATAAACTACATCTTTACGAGAACAAGATTATCTCCAGTGTCCAAATGACAGGCAAAATGTAAATGGCCTTCTAGCTGCATTGCTATTTAATTCTCATTGAAACGGATCCCCACACATATGGCAGTTTCCCAGGCGTTCCTTGTCCCAAACAATTGCTAGCACCCATGAATGGTTTCTCTCAGAGAGCGTGCATGGTGAAATGAAGCTACGTCCTTAGAAATTGCCAGGGAGCTGCAAGGGAGGAGTGAGTACCACGCTAGCCTTTTCACATCTCTGACCAAAGCTAAAAATAAGCAGCAGAACAGGGAGAAGCTGGTTTCCCACTGGGAGAAGAATACTGCTGTCTTTTTGAAAGATGCTTTATGTCAGTTGTGCTCCTGGGGACAATGGGCCCAAGCGATTCTTAATTTGCGCCCTGAGCTTGTCACTGACCTCGGCACCCCAGCCACGTTGCACTGGTTTCTGTGAGATTACCCAAGGCAAGCTCATCTCTGGGAATCTTAAGACAGGAACAGTATTGCCAGGAAGTCCCACTGATGCAACAACTTTCTTTCATCATGAGCTGCAAAGTTAGAAGCAGACTTCGATCTTAATTGCAATAACAACACTCGGCCAGGCTCTGGCATAGCTGCATCTTTGCTCCAGCAGATTGTCATTAAAGAAGTTAATGGCTACAAGAAAAATGAAGCCAGTTCTAACTACTTACCTTCTTAAGGTAGTTTCACTAGAAATTAGATATGGTCCTTCTTCCCCCAAATCACTGCCTCTTTATTTTAATAGTACCCATGTTTCATTTCCAAGAATTTACAGTGAGCACGAAGTGACGTTTTTGTGTAGTTTGCCAGTTGGTGCAATATGTGTAAGAACACTGAAAACAAGTTAGGCTGAAGACACAATGCGGAGGCTTTGGTTCAGAATTTCCTCACCTCCTTGCTTCCTTTAGAGCAAACACAATATTGATTTTGTATTTGCCTCCTAGTTCTGTTTCTCTGCATTTAACCCGGTGAGAGGTGAGAGCTGGGCATAATACCTGCTTAACAGCAAGTGCACACCCAGCTCTGCTACTGCTAATGAAAACTCCTCATGTCAAAAAATCAGGTAAACATTACTCAGTGGTTTTGCACCAGAATAGGATTCTGTGCATTTTAAAACATCTTCATGTGGACTTGAGGGAGCCTGACAGCCCTGGAAAATAAAGACTCAGCACTGTGTAGCAAGGAGTTAGTAGTGGAAGCTGTTCAGCGTCCTCCTGCCTATCTGCAAATGTGCCTCGAACTCTGACCCACTTTACTGGGTGGCATCTCATGTAATCCTTTGTCTTTTTAAGATTTACGTGTGCAAATAACTCTATAATACTAATATATAATCTATTCTATTCCATCAATGTAAATAGGCTGGCAAGCTCTGAAACTACCAGGGTGTACTAGATACGAGGTTCGTCTGTTTCCTGGGGGTGTTGTACAAGCTAAGATCAGCTTAATAAAAATATGAGAAGACTGAGAATTAGTAATATCTGCAATGTGTAGTGGTTTATGTAATATCTCTTTAACTGGCAGTATTTCGTTCAAGTTATTGCCTAAGATTCAGATTTTGTTCTACTTTCAGAAGTTCCTTTATTTCCACACCACCACAGTTAACTATTTATTTGCAGCTAACCAAATTAAACTGCTCATCGTCTTTGTCAGTTTGGGCTGCTCAGTTTACAGTCACTAAATATCAGAAGGATAAAATTTAGCATCTTTTTGAAACATTTGTTCCTCAAAGTTAATAATTCTATATGTAATTTTCATTGTCTGCAT
The DNA here is from genome assembly GCF_028858705.1 of Grus americana. NCBI lineage: Eukaryota > Metazoa > Chordata > Aves > Gruiformes > Gruidae > Grus > Grus americana. Next base: position 71,611,792 of record NC_072852.1, on the reverse strand, counting down.
AAATATCCATCCCCTTTTTTTATCTTGTCAAGTTCTTGGCTTCCAAGAGAAATTAATTTCAAAGTCCAATTATATGCTGGCTAAAAAGGTATTGCTTTTTCAGGGTTGGATTTTATTCTTCCTAATGGCATTGAATTGAATTTGTCTTCTGATTCTGTATTATGAGACAGTGAGAAAATAAGCTCCCTATATCTTAGTTACTGATATACACTTTTGGGATTATCCGTTTTATAAAGGACAGTCTTATTATCCTTATTTAAATAAGAGACAACAATTTCAGGGATAGATGCAGTGATTAGCAGATGAATCATACTTACATTTCAAGCTAATATTCTCAGGTTTTTTTCTTCCTTAATATTTGCTACTATCCCTACCAACTTCCAGGAAAGGCTTTACATCTGCTGCCTGTGACCCCGCACTTTACCTGCAGTAGTGAACCCTTCTCTTCCAGTCACACTGCCTACAAAGTCCAACAGAAACAGTGGAAGATTCCTCTTGATTGCAAAAAGCCTGTCATCAGGTCATGGTGAAGTGCAGTGTTAAAGGGACAATTGTCTGTCTTTGTTTTAACCCTTCTAACTCAGCCTGGGAAGATTTGGCACTGCTTCCAGGCTGCTTCAGTCTCGCTGCCCAGGATTCAGTTTTATTAATGTATGTAGAGAAAGTATAATACACAAAGTGACCTTTTCTCCTAAACCCAGGATTCTTTTGGTGCCTGTTTATTCCCTTGAAGTTTCTATTTAATAGGCTGCTGCCCTGAGTTGTAGCTTCTGTTTCCTACAAGAACTAACTTGCTTCATTTGTCTGCCCCCACAATACAGGACTTTACTCCTGAAATCATATTCCATATAAGCCATTAGTCTAATCAGTCCGACACTTGAGGAAGCTGATAAATCAACAGTAATCTAAACCCCAGCCTCCCTTCAAGTGCCAGCCTATGTCAAAGGGCTTTGGAGTTCATGCTGTTCTGTGTAATGAGCTCTGCCCTGGGAGGACGGAGAAAATATGGCTTGATAGCTGATGGTGTTTGAGATTTTTTCTCCTTCTGAGCAGGATTGTGATTTTCCTGCATTTCAGTAAAACAATTAAAAGCTAATTTAGTCAGTGTGTTGTTGGTGGTGGTTAGATGTGAATGCTTGACCACTAAAAACTGAACTGGCAAGCTACACGCTCCTTTCTCCTTAAAGTCACTTAAGAGAAGAGGAAATGATTATCTAGAGTGAGCTGTCAACCTTTATGCCAGCTTTCCTCCTGATATGATTTATAAAACAGCTAAGATAACCTCTGGGGGGGAGCTTTGCAATGGAAATAGCAAGTGATTCTTATTCTAATGAACATAACACTGTCACAAGTTTAAAGTTCAAATCTGAGGTACAAAGGTTTGGGGGAAAAAAAGAGCCCGTAAAATATGAATGTGACAGCATATGTGTTCATTGCCTGCACCGTGTATGAAACAGGAGAAATAGGCAAACTTTATTTTTCTAATGAGGTTTAAAATATTTTTTCAGTCTATCAGGCAGAAGTTCCTCAATACTGGTTGGGGCTTTTTGTTGCGAGGTTTGTTGGTTTTTTTTTTTTTTTGCTTCACACTCCCCGATTGAGACGAGGCATTTTTCTCAGAGCAAGTCGTGCGCCCTTTGGTCCTGCAGCATTGCAAAATGTGCTGTCACACTTGGCACTTATTAAATAAGCCTTTGTTGGTAGCTGCAGCCAACAGGCAGGAGGCTGAATGGACTACAGAAATTTAAACTCCTGGAGGAGGCTTGTCCTGACCAGCATTTAGAAACACCAAACGAGGATTTATCGGAGAACTTATTTCTTCCTTTTCTGTTAAAAAAAACCCCAACAACAACAACCAAACAAAAAACCAAACCAAAACAAAAAAAACCCCCGAATCCCATTAATGGGTATCTGACAACTTTCATTGATATCTAGCTTACTTCAAAACTACTTTAAATGTAAAAACAGACCCTCTTCTAGAAACTGTTACATGCAAAACAACAACAAAAAAAAAATTAGAAAGTTTATAAATCAATGGCAGGTTAACCTGCCCCTGAACTTATCCAGCATATTTCTCATGACGAGAGCTGTATGAATGCAATTTAGATAGTCAGTGAACCATAGTATCCGCAGGTTTGCTGAGGCTGATAGCTTTTCATTGTCCAGCCAGTATCTTTCTGTCTCAAGGCTAGAGTTGCACTAGATCCTTGCTATCAGCTGAAGTAGAAAGAGTCAGCTGAGTTGAAAAGGATAGTGAGCTAAAACTTTAACAAAGCTGTAAAAACACTTACAGTAATTCTGCTTACTAGCCTCGCTTTCTGAAGGTATATCTCACTTTGACGCCTTGTGTTAGTAAGAAGCTCACATGTTGTACTTTCTTCTGGGTGCACTGCCCGATTGGAAATGGTGTGGTGGTGTCTCATGGGGTTCAAGAGTTCTGTGTTGGTCTCTTCTTCAATGGCCCAAGCCACTCCCATTAGGAACAGAAGGGAACAACATGCATGTGGCAAACTCCTGCTCAGTGGAAGCATGGAACTTTTCAGAGAGACATCAGTGGAATGCTTATGACCTGGAAGCAATATTGAACGTATCAGGAATCCAAAAAATCCCTTCTGGTGGTTTGGTGGGGTTTGTGCAAGTTGTACAGAAGGTGTTCACAGCCAGTAGGGACAGGTGCCACTGCTGTGTACTTGCTTGCTGTGGAGTCCTGCCATGCTGAAGTTCCATAACTAGCACCAATATTAATTTGATCCCCCTTATTTGTTCTCACACAAAAGCTGTGTACTTACAAAAAAGGTACTGAATAGCCTAGAGACGTAAAGAGTTAAAAAAGAGGAAGTGTAGAGCTAAGTTATGTTTTCCAATGTGGCACATGATTGCAGCTCACTTTACTGTGTTGTGAAAAACAGAAGATAGTCTAAACTACTTTCAAAAAAACCAAAAACATGCTTGAGAAGTATTTTCTTACACCTTATCTGCTTAAGTAACTAATTGGTAGGACAGATGGTAGATAAAAGAAAGCTGGATCTCCAGGAAACCCCAACATCCCCTTTGAATTTTTTGGGGGGAAAAAAAAAAGGAAAATGAACAGCTCTTATCATACTCCAGCTGTTCCCAAATGATAGACACTACCACAGCATTAGGAGGTTCGTATTTACTCGGGGAACCTGACTGCATATGGGACCTACCTGACATTCAGGGAGCAGCAGCCAAGTGAGAAGTACCCTGTCCTTCTGTGGCACAAAATGAGCACTGAGTGAGGGCAATGTAGCTCGATATTTCTTTCAACAATAATGTTTCCTGAGATATGGTCAGCATAGGTTTGGATTAGGAAATACAAAACTCAGTATCACAGCTTGTTGAAAAAGTCAGGAAAACACTGAAAATTCTTTCTCTTTGTTTTTCAGCAAAGTTTGAATTTCCACAGGAGAAATAAAATCAGTAATTCCTGATAAATATGAAGCTTAATATCAAAAAAACTGTGAAGGTATGTCCTGCTTTTGGCTGGGATAGAGTTAATTTTCTTCCTAGTAGCTGATATAGTGCTGTGGTTTTGATTTAGTATGAAAATAATGTTGATAATACACTGATGTTTTAGTTGTTGCTGAGCAGTGTTTACAATTAAGTCAAGGACTTTTCAGCTTCTCAGGCCCTGCCAGTGAGGAGGCATGAGTCTTCCACAGGAGGTGCACAAGAAGCTGGGAGAGCACAGCCAGGACATCTGACCCAAACTGGGTGAAGGGTTTTTCCATACGATATGACATCATGCTTGGTGTATAAGCTGGGGGCATTGGCCAGGGAGGGCCACGGCTCAGGAACTAACTAAGCATCGGTCAGTGGGTGGTGAGCAGTTGTGCTGTGCATCACTTGTTTTGTATATTCTTTTATCATCATCTTCCTTTTCCGTCCTATTAAACTGTTTTTATCTTAATTCACAAGTTTTACTTTTTTTTCGCTCCTCTCCCCTACCCCACTGCAGCGGGGAGTGAGCAAACGGCTGTGCAGTTGTTTTAGCTGCCTGCCAGGTTAAACCACGACAAGGTGATGAAAATAAGCAGCCTCTCTGTTTTCCATTAGCAGGTGTCTGAAGCCTTGTTGGGTCTCTTACTGGCACAGAGAGATGCTAACTGCAGTATTTTGCTACCGTCATGGGATGATTTATCTATGAAATATAATTTTTTATGCAGCTGTTATACCTCAAATGGTAAATAAGGCTTTGTCTGTGCTCCAAAATTGTGCCACTTTAAATATACCACTGTAGTTAAAGTAATACAACCCATTGGTTGTTGTTACAGCCCTGTAAAACAGCATTCAGTCATGTAGTCATCCCTGTATAGCGAGGGGAACATATCTGTGGTGATTTTGTACTGCATTGCACACTGAAGTTTTTATTGGTGTTGCAGTAACAGCTAAAATAAAAAAAGGCAGCCAAAATGTTATGCTGGGAAAGGTCTTGAGCGCAGATAAGGCCCAAATCAGAGAGACTGTGAGCAGCTTCAGGTACAAACCACATTTTCCTGTGGCCAAGGATAATGGTAGCACATTATGGGCTGAATTAAGTATCATTAACAATGACAAGAGCGTGGCAAAAACATTTTACTGAGGCAACAAAATAGAAGGTTTCTGGCAGTAGCATCATCATCAGCACCTTACCACTGAGCACAGAATAATTTCTCAGGATACAACTCTTGTGCAGAATAAGACCATTCTATGTTTACTAACTATCAGAAGTCTCAGTGTCACCATGTTACGAAGCCACTCCTGAGAACTAGATAGAAGTCTGTGCCATTGTAAAAAATTGCTAAATATCTTGCAATACTTGGGGTATAGTATTTGTTTTCTGATTTCAAATAGGCAGTGAAAAACAATTCTTGCCAAGGGTTTCAAATAAGGATTATATCTGGGTAAGGCTTATTTTAATGCCTGATTTTGGAAAAATCAGATTCACTTAAATTAATTGCCTTTTTGCAAGACAGAGCAATTTAGAGAAAGTCCGCCTGGAAAAATTCTGTGGGTTCAGGACAGAAGTTATTCTCCCAACAAGACAGACATCAACATAATGCTCAGTAATAGTGACGGAAAGTCTTTAAACGGTGTGCCCCACATATCAAGCCTATGATCTGATTGTCACACTGTTGGATATTTTGAAAAGGCTTTTTTTTTTTCCCCTCCCATGTTAAATTTGGAACGACTTTGATTTCATCTTTATGAAATGACTAGTAGAGTCATTATTTAGGATCTTAGTTTCTCCTCTGATCTGATTTAGGAGTCTTCATTTCTGTATTTGGCCCTGCTGTTGATTTGCAAGGGAGCCATGAATTCTCTGTATCATAATTGACCCATCTCTAGTGTGGCATATAACATTCCCTGCCTATCTGACAGAAACATGCCAGACTTAATTAGCAACAAACAATGTTTTCAAAAGTGACTAGACAGAGACATCCTGTGAAAATTGAGCCTCTTGAACACTATCAGGTTGAGCCTCTGGATACGCGTTCACATGTAAAAATTCACAAATAAGTTGTTGAAAAACAGTTGGTGCTCTGATAAGATCCATTTTAAACACGCTACTATATATATATATATATATATAGCAAATTTATTAATGGCTACTTTCATACACATATTCTGAAACCTAACTCTTCCCCTTGTTCAATGCCAAAGACTTGAAATCCTACCTACTCTTGGTTGATATATTCCATTTTCTCTCACTGAGAAGGGCAAACTCTGCCAGACCTGCTGAGGTTACCTGCAAAATCCAGAGGTGAAACACACTATGAACTATGAGAAGAAAGAAGTTTTAAAAAGACTCATGCTTAGATCTGCTCAGGATTTTACAACTCCATGAAAGCATGCTTGTGTGACTGCCAAAATCTTCCACTGTGAAAAATATGTATCGCGATTTCCTCACCAAACTGGAAGCAGCAGCCACTTGCACAGCACACACAAGTGCTATACAGCTGTTTCATGATGGATCTCTTGCTTGCTGACCTGATTTCAACTGGTGTCAAACCAACACAACACTGTAAACTTCTTTGGATGATTAGGAAACATTCCTCTGAAGTATGCGAATAAACATGAGCTGCAAGCACTGTGTTGGAGATTATCTTACAAATGTAACATCTCTGCAGTGGGACTATATAGCTATGCCTTTTTTTTCTTCTGTCATCTGCCTGAGTATTAACAGTTAGTTGCAATCATACTAAACATCTCCCTGCCATTTTTTTCAGCAGGAAGCATGATTCTTTTCTCTTGGAAGGAGCCAGCACAAGTTATGTGCTCTATTAACCATAAGTAAATGTAAGAACCGATCTGAATTCAGTATTAATTTTCATGTAGTGAGGTACGGTAATCTGGGAGACATAAACTCATTGCAAGTCTTCCATGGAATGTGAACTTGAAATTATGGAAAGGCACTGGAACCAAAGGTGCCTTACTCATCCCTTGAAACACTTGCCAAACATGCTAAATATGTGGCTGTATTTAGTAACTACATATTCCTCTGAAATCTCAGTTTTGTATGCCCTGGAAGGATTGTTGAATTTGTAGCCCTGCATCTTCAGAAGATTCTCTTTGCACAGAGCGTACTCTATCCCCTCCTTGCTCCTCAGTGTGCAGCAAATTGCAGACAGCACCTACCTACATTTTTGCTGGTTTTAGTGCTTCTGTCCATCAGAAGGTACTGGGGGTCTGGGCACTGAAACACAGAGGAGAAAATTCCATTTCCCAACTGTCCCAGCTAGCCTGCAGTGTGGAGAGGATAAAAAAAAAAATTAAAAAATAAAGTAATTCATCTTCATAGAGTTAGTATTTCAAAATTGTGTTTGTGGCAGCTTTGGAAGAAGACCCCAACATTTTTAAGTTCTCATCAATGGAAACAGCTATGCTGGTGTGTTCCAGCTGTTCCAAAGTCCAGCTGTTGGCCTGAGGATCTCAGTCCTGATAGATGATTAAAGAGATGTAGGCTCTGGAGCATCTCCTGCCTTGAAGGCAGTCCAGCCAGCAAGATGCCATGGGAATGGCGGAGAGCAAGGCAGGTGAGTCTTGCACGAGTCTTGAATCCGCGGGATTTTTGGTAATCTGGACCCATGTAGTGTAAATGTTCAATTTTTAAAGAACTGGCGTATCCTAAGAAAAATAAATTCTCACCAGCTTCTGGGTTTTTACATCTTTCTTTACCTCTCCATCCCCCTCAAAGGCAAGGCAGCAAAACTGTAGAAAGGGAGAATGAAGGAAAAGGCAGTGATAATAAAAAGGAGCCTGGGAATAGACTGAAGAGGAATAATGATAGAGAAATCTCCGTTCCTGCTGCTCTCTGTGGAGGAATAATAGAGTGTGCAGGGATAGAAAAAAGTAAATAAAGTCCAGGTTAAATTGGAGATAAGTAAAAATAGCAGCAGGGCGGAGGAATAGAGAGGATGGGGAGGAAATTATAGCAAAAGAAAAAGGTGGAAACTGGAAGGAAAAGGTGCAAGCCAACCTGATTTCCTTAGCTTAGCACTTGGGGTTTGTAGTAGTTTGTGGCCCTACCCCTCTACTTCATCTGCTCCTCACTTTGAACCCTCTGCATAAAGCCGAGTTTTACAGAAACTCTCATTTCACGGCAATTATCCCCAGAGTAAATCCATCCTGTGCTTTGAGATTGTTAACAAATTTTATTTTTAATTAAAGACTAGTCACAATTCAGGAGAAAAAGAAAAGACTGAAGAGATTTGCACAGATCGTCCAAAGTTTAACACTTACTATTTTTGAAGTACTTGTCTTAAAGTCTTACTGTTCTCTCAAGTATGTTTGTGGTGTTTTGTTTGGGAAAGGGGACTGAAGGGAATTGTGTATAGCAGATAGAGAGACACCATGGTAGTAAAAGCTAACTCAATCTTTACTAAAACTCTGCAAGGTGCTGAGGTATTGGTTCCTTTTACATGTGCACAGACTGATTTCTTGGGCCACTTCCAGACTTTTTTCCTGTTACAACCTGAGATCTTCCCTCCAAAATTCATGCCCACTGCTATGCATGGAGAAAGGCAAGCATTGTGGTGATATGGCTGTATCATTGTTAAACAGTGTAGCCCCTGCGTCCCCTTATGCATCACTTGGCACGTAGGCTTCTCCTTCACAATTCCAGCTCGGCCAGAGGAACTGGGTGAGGGAATTAGGGGGTCCCTTTGCTCTGCTTTTCCTGTCAGATCCTGGTGTGATAACCAAAACCTGGTTTGCGTTCCTCCACCTTCATCTCTTCTGCCACAAATATAATTACTTGATGTACGTCCCACTAAGAGATTTCATATCTCAGATCTTCAAAAAGTCTGTCAAGGAGAAAGCAATAGGGAGGAAAGCTGAGAAACTCAAATGTGGTTTTAGGTCAATGTGTAGTATGAATGTGACAAAACTTTACTGATGTACAAACGCTTATGTATCTAATTGTAAAATATGAATACATAATACCAAACTTATTTCATTATTATTCCCTCTCTGTCTTTCTTTTTGAGTTTAGTCTTTCTTCCTGTAACAGTATCAATTATTTTTCAGTAGTGTCTTGCATCCCATTCTTTCTCATCTCTTTTCAGTGCTACCCTTTTTCTCTGCTAAATCATCAAAGATATTTCTGTTCCTTTACCTATTGTGGCAGAGTCTGTAAACATAATCTTACAAAGAGAATTTCTAAGTGTAAGCATTTGTGATGCATTTGCACTAAAAGCTTTGAATTGCTATCTTTGATAAAGCTATTTGGTCTGATTATATTGTTTTGGAATTGCACATTCAAGTGCACCTCTCTGAAAAATGAATTTTTCAAAATGTAGCATATTGCATGTCTCAAAATGGGGGAGGATTATTTTTAAATACTGCGTAATCCATGTAAGCAATTGTATTTCTATCCTGAAATTCACACACCAGTAATTAAGAGTGAAATTTAAAGTCCAGTGTTTAAAAACCAACAACTCCTAATCTTAAAGATGTATCAAATATAAACAAAGTTAATAATAATTATTCTGGTTTTCATTCTCTTAAATTGCTTTCGTGCATTGAAGACTGCACAGACAGATATTGCAGGTGGTTTTTGTATCGAACATGACAAGCATTCTGCGTGAGCACTGAATAGCAGGTGTAACAGCCATTGATGGTTGTAGTGTATTTCTTAAGCAGGAATTGAGAACAATATTTCCAAATACAAATTCGGATCTCGTAGACTGGAATTTAGGTGGGAGTAACTTTTCGAAATTCAGTGATGTCTTTAAACTGCCCTAAGTACTCAGGAAAAAGTATATTCAAGTCATCAAATAGCAGAGGCCCAGAAGTACAACTGGCCATAAAGTTACAAGATGTATTGATCTCAGCATTAGAAGCATGGGCAGACATTCCCTTCATAAACCTTTGCAGCTGAAGACATCGCTACCCTGGGACAGACATCAGAGCACCCACCAATTCCATCAGTGGAAAGGATTATGTGAGCTGCCTTTAATCTGTTTCAGTCAAAATCAGTCGGGTTAAACAGTAACTGAAGCTGAAAAAAGTTAATCCACTATGTTTAAATTGAAGTTAATTACCAAAGTTTTTTTCACCTGCCATGTTCAATGGAAAGACATCCAGAGAAATCAAATACAGATGCTGCCCACACATGCACATTAACAAAATATATTTCCTTACTCTCCCACATGATCGGTGCAAGCCTTTGAACACTCTCTGAGTCTCAAAATGTCTATTGATTTTCAAAAGCACCTTCCTGACAGAGCTGAGCACCCTCTACTGAGAGTGTCAGTGGGCCTTTGAAATCATGCTTCTGCATGATTCCTTAGCCATATTCTCAAAAATATTTTTTTTTATAGCAACATACTGATTTCACTCTCTATTAAGTTGGTATCTGGTGTCCCTCTCCTTTTCCTGTGTATTGATGGTTTTAAAACAAGGAACTGAACTGCTTTTAATAAAAAAGCATGCTTTGTTTGAAATGATAGCCAAATCACTTATAACATGTAACAGACACTAGTCTGTCTTGTCTCCAGTAATAAATCAGTAGCATATATGCTGCCTTATGATATTTAAAGACAACTCAGGGTACTTTATTACAAGCTGTACAGTGGTTTAATAGTGTTTTACTCCAGCTAATTAATGAATGTCAGAGAGAAAACAAGCAAATCCAAGGCTTCCTTCTCTTTTTGCCTGTGTACAGTGTACTTAACCTCTCCATTGCATAGGTTTGAAGGACTGCAGGAAGAAAGTACTAGATAGATTCAGTGACAGCATTTTAGTACGCATTAGTGAAACTCATAAGCAATCATCTGAGGAGCTGAGTTGTGTTGAAATCTAGAGGTGTCGGTGCCAGAAGATTGGTGTCTGAGTACACCCCACGCCTTTCCCTAGGCGCCAGGCAGCCATCGCTTTTGTGGACTGAGGTGAAGACTGGAGGTGCTGAGCACTTCTGATAAGGCAAGCCATTCTTGCATTGAGACTCATATCTGGACCAAGGATTCTGCCTTTTGCTAAGGTTCCTGTGTGCTCCTGGACTAACATTTGGAGGCTGTAAAAATCCTAAAGACAGATATGCTGAAAGCTAAGCCTCTGTGCAGCCCCTTTCTCAAACTCTGGTACAAGGGTACTGGGAAAAGGAACAACAAAGAAGAGAAGATGGAGAGTTTATGGCCCATACCACTGACTGAAAATTGTAGGATATCCCAAGCACTGCCTGACTTCATTGGAAACTAAAACAGTTTATGTGACCTGCTGCTGCACATGGGCTGGGCTTTCATAAGGCATGCATGGAATTCCCCAGAATTATTGCTAAAATATTGACTGTTTGTCATCTGCATTTGAACATCAGAGTTCAGAAGAGCTGATTGGAACAAAATGCATACATGTATGTCTGCAGACCAATACGCTTCAAACAGCCGTATGATCTGGGTGGCCTCTAGTCACCTTTATGGTCTCACTGTGCCATACAGGGAGAAGACATGCCTAAACAAGACTGATTATTAGGATGCATATACGTCTGCATCTAAATACGTGGAAGTAACATGGTACAATCCTCCTCAGCAAGCAGGGAAATTCCTAATGACCTGCCTATTTCAAATTAGGGATGAGCCTCATTCCCAGGGGTTTTAGATGTAGAATTCTTATTCAGGCTCATTTTTCTTCGCAAAGGTTGAAAAGACCAGAGAAAATAAGAGCTCAACCTGGATTGTATTGTCTGTAGTATCCTAAGAGACCTTTGGTTTCTTATTTCCATAATTAAAAGTACAACTGCAGCTACTTATTTACCCTTCCTTATGCTGGATGAGATCCTAGGAGTGTTTTGTATTACTTGTAGCTTGCGAATTCGTGGTGCTGGGACACGAGTCAAAGGTCATTACAATAGTTAAATGCAGGTGACATAGAGGCCCTAACGTAGTTGTGCGCCAGAGGAAAAAAACAGCAACATGTGGCTTCCACATTAAATGTCAAATGTAAGAGAAAGCTTGAAGAAGTGCCTGCACTTGGGAGATCACATCAGGATCCAAACTTGCCCAGACCTGTTCAGACTCACGGTTTCAGTTCAGATCCACACCTAGAAGATATATCCTGAAACCCTTAGCAAAAAAAAAAAAAAAAAAAATCTGTTTGGATTGTGCTTGGTACAAAATTTCAGCCTGCCTGTCTTTACTGCAAAGAATAAGAGCTAATTTTGAAAAAGCTCTGCTGTACATATCCCCAGATTATTAGCATAACTTCAGTTTCACTCATTTTAGGCAAACTGCTGATAATAGAGGACATTGTACCCAGTACTCCAGACATCCCCTCATCTAGTGCTGTGTAGAGTGGAAGAATCACCTCCCTTGACCTGCTGGCAATGCTGACACCTTTCATAAAGACTGAAAACTCCATTAAAAATCAATTTTAATGCTAAAATATTGGCCATTACAAGAAGAAGCATTTTCAATTCTGCCAGTTTCTCCCTCAATCAAGCCACACAAGGTACTGTAGACAGAGTCTGTAGTAAATCACAGTTTTCGGCTTGTGGACATTCAAGTTTGCAGCTGAGTAAATAAAGTTATGTTACACTCTTTCCTGTACCAGTTTACAAGGCAGAAATGTGTATGAACAGATGAGGGAAACAAAAAAGTTTTCGAGATGGCTATCTGAAACTTTCTGCTATCAACTTTTATGCAATCGTCTGTTTATGAGAAATTTATATGGACAGATGATCTGGATTTCATATGATCATTGACACATCCCATGAAAAGTTGTGAGATTCCAAATATTATTTTGTGGACAAAACTGAAAGCTTTAAAGTATTTCTTTTCCCTTTGTAAAAGGACGCTCTGCTGGCTCTAGCATTCAGCTCTCATTTTCTACCATTCTCCTGCATCCAATGTGCCAAACCGTGCTTTTCTCAGACAGCGTTTTCTCGCTCCTGCCTGTTGAGGACAATCTATTTTGTAGACATCATTAACTATTCATTGACACAGAGCCTTGAATTTGCCTCTCCCCAAATTCCAGGAGAGCAGCCCTAATCTGTAGGTTACGAAGTCAGCTTCCCTACAGCTCGTAAAACTTTACACAACGTGTTACAGCTCCAGCAGGAGAGATTAAGAGACTATCTGGGCACTGCAGTGGTTGGAAAGCTCTTCAGTGAGGTGGGAGATCTACTGTCAATCCCCTGTTCTGATGAATATTTGCTTCTAAAAAAGATGCTGACATCTTTTCCTGGCTTCTCTGAAACCAGTTACGTTGGATCAGGGATGAATTTAGAGCAGAAACTCTGCCATCACATAGTACTTATATATGTATTTTAGAATACTAACCACAGTCTTCTAAATGGACTTGAATATAAATGAACTGTCACTATGGGAGAATAGTTGAAATCATCTTGGGTGTACAGATAATATTGTCTCAACTATGAACCCTGCTTTAGAATCTCATTTCGGTCTCTACCTAAAAATCTATATGTCAAAAGAAAATATCCTGAGTGCCATCTACAAACTATAACATGACACAAAAAAGCCATCTTTCTATATGATAGAGCTACTTCTAATTTTCCCATTAGACCAAACGACATCATAAAGAATATCTGCCAACAACGTGATATAAAACCATACCATGCATCATGAAAAATAATTGCAATTCAATTACTCCTGAATTATAAAACCGTCAGCTAGGTGCAATAAGACAAAAGCCTTAGAACATATGAAAAACTGCTTAGCATAGATAATTATATATGTTTGAACAAAATCCCCAAAATAAAATGTGTGGTTTGAACGAACAGGGTAATCATGCCAAAATAATTCTCATTTATAGTAAAGGTTTGAGGATCAGCAATTTTAAAACCGTCTCCCCGAAAAAAATTAGAAAAGTAAATTAGCAAACCTTTCTCACTCATTAGAGGGCATACCCAGCAACTGGGCGAGAAACTTTTTTTTTTTTTCTCTATCATCCTCTTGCTTAGATTCTGCTTTGGCATTTACTGTTGCTGCTCAGAATCACAGAATGGTTGAGGTTGGAAGGCACCTCTGGCAATTGTCTAGTCCACCCCACCTACTCAAAGCAGAGTGACCTACAGCAGGTTGCTCAGTGCTGTATCCAGCTGGGTTTTGAATATCTCCAGGGATGGAGGCTCCACGACATTTCTGGGCAACCTCTTCCAGTGTTTGACAACCTCAGAAGTTTTTACTTATGTTTAAATTCAGTTCCCTGCATTTCAGTTTGCACCCATTTCCTCTTGTCCTGTAACTGGGCACCACTGGAAAGAGCCTGGCTCCCTCCTCTTTGCACCCTCCCTACAAGTATTTATATATAGTAATAAGATCTCCCTGAGCCTTCTCTTCTCCAGGCTGAACAGTCCCAGCTTTCTCAGCCTCTGCTCATATGTGAGATGCTCCAGTCCCCTTATCATCTTCATGGCCCTTCACTGGACCTGCTCCAGTATGTCTATGTCTTGTACTTTCTTGCATTCGCACTTGCGTAGCTACTGTGGAAAAAGCTATGGAAGTTTTGCTTCCTGTCAGTTCCGTGCATTAGCCACAGTCCCTGCTCGAATAAGAGAAAGAGAGAGAAAAAAAAAATACACTGGGGAAAAAGTAAGACTCGGGGAGAAATGGATACAGCAGTCTTTCACAGGACAAGCAGAGAAAAATAAAGCCTTTTGCAGAAGAGGTCCTGTCTGCACTCTCCACTGAGACGTCTTGGGCATTCTTGAGAGAGGGATTTGATTTTCTTTCATGATATGTTACCTTTTGGTAGAATGAAGAAGGCTTTACTACGTCATTTTTAATTATGACTACACAAGGAAAAATAAACAAGTATACTTCTTAAAATACAGCTTTTTCTTAAATTAAAAGTCTCAGCCTGGTCTTGCACTTTCACAGACAACAGTTGCCATGGAACAAGACAGGCATTACATGTATCCTGCACCAAGGCAGAACTGGGCTAAGGTTCCCAGTTACATCTGGCTGAAGTGTGGAAGGTTTTGCAAGAATACTTACCTAAGGAAGAATAAAATTATTCAAACATGATGTGGTACCATAGTCCCAGAACTTCCCAGAGAATTTCTCATACAATCAGTAATTTTAATAACTGGTTATTTCATAGATGCTGTTTTTCAGCCTTCAAAGTGTACTTTTATAACATCTAATAGATCTTTATAACATATAAAACAATTTTATTTGAGTAGATTTGCTAATCTAACAGATTTCGCAAATAAGCTTTCTCAACCTCCCAATGACTACATTTCAGTTTCTTAATTGACCTTTTACATGATTCACGGAACACTTGGCTCTTGTGTGTATTTGTTCTTCTGGTACGTAGTCAGTCAAATATTAGCCAGTATTTTTACTGATGCTCATGAAGTTCTTCAGAAGCATCAGATACAGGTTTCAAATGCTGTGAACTCCAAAAGAAGCACCGTCGTATTCTGTCCTAGTTCTGATTCAAGGCTGCCTGCACAGCAGCCAGAGTACTCTGAGACGGCAGTGACAGGCAGTGCAGAAATCACTAACACGGTTGTCTGAGGTAACATTTTAAATAATAGAAGTTTCATTATTCATCTGTGAAACAGGATATAGGACATACACAATAAGACATTGCCCAAAGTGACACCTGAAGGTGAAAACAAGGGACAAAGAAAAGAACAAAAAAAGTTGACAGAAAAAGACAAAGAAAATTCACCATTGGAAATTAAATCTATTTTTTGAATATGAACCTTTGCTTTACGCCTCCACAGTTAAACTCTGTCCTCACAGCTGTTTTGGAGTCCTGTGAAGCACATTCACAGGTGGCAGGTCACCTCCAACCTGTACAAGACCACAGCTTCTAGTACTTATTTTTTATGCCTCATAAGACTGGTAATTTGCATTTGTTGATTTTTCCCCTACTATAGATGTAACTGCAGGGAAGTTAAAAAAGAGAGAAGGATATACCTACTGTCAGAGTGCCTGACCCTTTCTTGGAGGCCACAGATTGCCCTAGACGAAAGCAGGCATGAGGAATGCCTGCAGAAAGCGATGGTTAGCTGCCCTCGCTGAAGGGCATCCTGTAGCGATCAAATCTGGGCTGGGAACTGCTATTATGTGTTAAATTGAGCATTTCTCATACACATAAGAGAAGTGAATTAAAGTGGTGATTTTGAAAAGCACGAAGTCTAGTCTTAGCCTGTTCTTTTACACATCTATTTTTTCTGTCGCTAACCTTGTAACTCTTCTAATTAGTCACCTGGAGCTGCAGCAAGACACTTGGTGCCAGAAGCATTCCTCCAGTTCTCTTTGCAGCATTTTCCTGCTGTCTCCCTTTCTGTCATTCAGCTTTGAGCCGTGTTTCTTTACTGTGGCTGCCTGCTCAACCTGCCACCTTGGACCTGTGTTTACACCATCGGGTAGCAAACCCCAGGCATGTTTGCCCCTGTTTGGCAATGCTCTCATCCAGAGCTTTTTGCTCTGCCTTTCTTCTGACTTTGAAATTGCAGTCCTCAGGTCAGTGCTCGTTGAGCTAACTTCTCAACCCGTGGAAGTTAATGGGAATCCTGGTGCTAACTAGAAAGATTTGACCCATGTAATTTTTTATTTACAGTGCCAAAATTGTTGTGTTGCATCGTCAGTCTTGTCCATATCAATTATGTTACCGCCCCAGATATTTGGCAGGAACCACAGCTGCTGCCATGATGAAGGGTAACACCTCTTACATATTCTTTAAAAGAGTAAAGCTGAATTAGATTTGCTAAAACATTAGACTGACCCTTCAAGAACATAAACAGAGGTTGAGAGCCACTACTACCTTTCAGCCAGAGGAACTGTGGTGCTGGACACTGACGTTCTGCCTCTTCACTTTCAATAAAATAACCCCATAATAAAAACACTGACAACTGTTACTTGTCAGAGAAAATTAAGACAAAATTTGAGCTCCAACCTGTCCAACTTAATTCACTTGCCTGATGATAATTTATAGGTTCCGGTATGAGTAGAAGTAACCTTCTACCTTGGGTGATAGGCCACCAAATGGCAACACTTTAATAAATGGCCAGCCCTCTAGTGAGCTGACACTGTCATGTCAGAGCAAGTATTTTTATAAACTTCTCTCCAAGATCTGACTGCCCTGTTTTGAGAGCTATCTTTTAAAAAAGGTTTAAAAAAAAAAAAAAAGAAAAAAAAGTCCTTACTGGCAGACAGGGGTACTGCCAGAAGGGCTGGATTTTGAAATACCAGAAATAACAGTTATTTGGTGGAGCTAGTTTCTAGCCGCTTCATTGTACATAAAGCTCTACATATGTTAATACAAATAGAGTTTTTCATCAGGCATTATGCAGTCCTAATACCTTGTATATTAAGAGTAAGCCAAGTGAATGCCAGGTGTTTCAATTAGAACTCAACTAAAACCATGTCAAGTAATTAGATGGAACACCTATAATTGCTACAGAAGTGATAAAATAAAAATCAGTAAAGATCACATTGTTATATGAAGTTGTAGATTTTCTTAGTACTGAGCATGTTAACTCATGTACCAATTGTGATCTGTGATTATCATAACCACCACACCCATGTGAGTCACTGCAAAGGCAATTCAAAAGTAGCAATGAAAATCACCCACCTCCCCCTTTCTATGGCATTTATAAGGCTCAGTCAATTATTCTTTTTCCCTAGCTTGTAACCCAAGATTAGGGTAAATGAAACCACATGAGGACTAAGATACAGCCATCCCAGCTAGTAACCCGGCTGTCTCTACGAGTTCCCATGATGTGATTCACTTTGAATTGCTAGTGCCCATGAGAACAGGTAAACTTTGCACTCTTTAAAGAAAAATAATTTGTAGGAAAACAGACTATTTTACATTGAAATGTCTATAGGAGCAATAGTGTATTTATCCTGATGTTTTCTATCTGATTCTAAAATAGAGTTGTATTTCCTTAAAAAAAAATAAAATATTCATGAACAGTTAGATAGGAGTAGCTTCCTGCAATGGAAGATATACGTGACTTTTAGTTAAAATAGTATTGTCTGCCCTGTTTTGATTTGGGATTGGCTTCATTAGGCTTTGATGGAGAAGCTAAACTGAGTTATAAGTAATTTCTGGTTTGGATTTCTCTGGTGGGTTCATCCAAGTGAAGATGATTTTAGCTATCGTAGATCAGAAGACAGAAATAGTTCTTGGCATGCTACAAGTCACAGCTGTTTTTATCCCCAACTGGAGGTCTCTGAAAACTATAAGTTCTTTGCTGAGTTCTTACTTTAGACTTGTACTAGATTAAAAAAAATATATATTTCAGAATTATTTTAGGGAGCAATCTATTGCTTCTTAGATTTAAGCTTCAGAGCTTCTAGGCTTTGTGTTTGAATCACAATTGGTTTGGGTTTTTTTTTTCCTCCCTCTGGAAGTTATCTTGGAATCTATCTCTATCCATACTGGTTATATACTACTGTACATCTGTTTTGGGATGTAGGAGTTCTCTTATACTAAATAGATCTGAAGAAGTTAAATTTGAGTCGTTATATGGACAGATGGAAACAAACAACAGAGCCTATGTCTCAAAAAATGCCATCAGTGGCATTGAGAGCACTAGAGAAGCAGACTTGATTTACCACTGCCTTGTAACACGTGTATGCATTTATGTTTGTGCAAAATAAATGCAGAATGCTTCCTATTCTTAGTTGGGAGTATTTTGAATAGGTGTTAGTGATCTTAATGAGCTCCACAAAATGGAGAAACTGATCTGGGAAATCAGCAAACTTCTCTGTGGATAAGGTAGTGGGAGCATTATAAAGCACTACAAGTTTAGCTCTTCCTAATTTCCTTTTGAGCTTGTAGTTGCTTTTGGTTGGTATGAGAGAACATATCATCTGTGCCCCTGCCCCTTATGATGCATGGTAGCTATGGTGCGATATCTGGCTAGTGAAACAGTTCTGGTTTAGGTTGCTTTTAGATTGCTTTTTTTCTTTGCTAATAGATTCAACTTACTTTCTTTTAAAATTTGCTTTTCTAACTTAAATGTAGTAACATTACTTATTTTTATAATTAACTTTATCTGAATTTCAACCAAAAATAACAAAAAATATAATGATTAGATATTGTTAACCTTAAAAAAAATCCTTCTCTTTATCTTTGCTTGCAGTTTTTCACTTGTTGCCTAATTAAAGTATCAGATTATTTTAAACTAAATTATTTTCTTGATCTATTATTTGAATTCTGCTGAAAATGTTTGCTTTCATGTATATTTAAACCTTTATCTTTAACATACAGATAGAGTTTCACATACTGTATTGGCTTCACATAATTTAATAGGTAATATAATTCTGGTTAAGAATCTTGTTGACCCCCAAATGGACTAATTAAATAAACTGCTTGAGTTCCTGAGTGTTGCTAAATTCAGAAACTGAAATGTTGCTATAGCTCCTTTTTTTTTTTTTTTAATCCTATATGTAATGTCACAAAAGTGACAGGTGCCCTAAGAAATTGTAGTAGTGAAGTGTGGAATTCAAAGTGAGAGTCTTACCAGTTTGCTAATTACAGTGGAGGAGAACAGAAGTATACCTGTAACTTAAGCTGCTCTACTCAGTCGCACTCAAAACAAGACAAGAATGCCTGGTGCAGAGAAGCAACTTTTGAACCACATGGCTGACGAGGAGCAAAGGCCATTACCTGGGAGAAGCAACCATGCTGGAAACCTGTCTCGATCCGAGAAGAAACTCCAAGAGGCTATCTGTGTGCTGCTGGTGGAGCTGTGTGAGCGATTCACGTTCTTTGGCATTGTCTGCAACATGATCCTCTTCTGCACCGTCAAACTTGGCTATCGCAACTACCAGGCGGCTATTGTCAACATGTGCTTTGTGGGCACCTCCATGTTGACACCAGTACTGGTTGGCTGGCTTGCCGAATGCCTTGTGGGGAGGATCAAGCTCGTATGTATCTGCATGTTTCTGCACTTCCTAGGTAGGTGATACCCTGGTGACTTTCATCTTTTAGTACTTCTGTTGCAGAAACGCATTACTGAGCACTGTGTTTGAAATCTAACAAGTTTCTCCAGCCTTGTGTCCACCTTCTCTAACAGCTAATTACTTAAGTTTCTCCTCTGTAAAATGCACTGCAGTGCATTTTTGCAAGCGTACTCCTGTGAGGCAGCGATTTGAACAAGACTAAGGAACGTTTGCCTGTGCATCTTGTGGCTAGTTGGTGCACAAACTTGATTCTTCTGAAGTGGCTTAGCTATTTAGAACGCAGATGCTCAACTCTTAAAATTGGTTCCTTTAATAAGTAACTAAGGTTATTAGTGTTTGGGGCAAATGCAAGGCTTTAGTCAGAGAGGTAGTTTGAGAGAGAATTTGGAAACTGTTTCCCACCTGTTAGTAGTAACATTTTATCGTATGTAAAGGTACATGACTGTTGTATTTGGGCAAGAGGGAAAGATATTTTTAAGCACATACCAGTACAAAAAAACTTTGCCTTAAATAGAGAGGCTGTATCCTAATACCTGTATTAAGAGCCTGCTTTCTGTTAGCACATTCTGAATCTTCCCCACATGTTATTCTGGAGATCTTTTAAGTAAAAGGACTTTTCAAACTAAGTATGACTGTTCTGTAGCAATTAGTGTATTTCACAGCTGATGGCTGTTCTGTCAACTTAAACCAAGCTGACAGAAATACTTTTTACTTGGACCAGTTGTTGAGCATAAGCAAGTCTGATTTCTGCAACAGCCAGCCACGTTGTTATTTAGACATGCAACAAAGTAAGGAAAAAAAATCAGAGTAATTCCTGAAATGTTCTTGAGCTTATTGCAAAACCATTGTGCAAGCAGCCTGACCTTTCAATGCATTTTTTAAAGTAGAGGACTGGTGACACAAAGAGAATTTGATGTATTTGGGTATTGGTTTAGCCAGAACTGTTTTTTTGGGGTTTGTTTTTGGGTTGGTTGGTTTTTTTGGGAGATAGATCATGAAACATTCCTGACGTACTAAGATCTGATGCACAATCATAGTTTTAGTTGTGGCTCATGTTGGTGTTGTTGACGCATCAATATATTTTGAGTTTAGTCTCCAATTGCAGCTTTGAGAATCTGTAGCTGATTAAATCTGAAAGACTTGCTTTGCAGACTAGAGGTGGTAAATGCAGTGCTTCTGTAGGTAAAGTTTCTGAAAATCATGTATTTTACATGAAGCTGCAGAAGAGAAAAAAAATCCCCAAAAATTTTGGGAATTTTTGTTCAATTATGATTCTCATTACAATTCTGGGGTTTAAGGAAGATGAAAAAAAATCTACACTCCACCATGGGGTGGATTTTTTTGGTTGATCAGTGGTTCATCAGGTGGAGTTACATGTTTTAACTGGTGCCCTCTGGCAAGTGGAGAGCTACTGCCCTCTATGTGCAGGCAATGGGGAAGGCCAGCCAGAGGAGCTATGTTTCCAGAGTGAGCTCTTCAGTGGATTGAAGAACCTGAATCCTTACAAGGATTTCAGAGGAAGATTGCTTTCTTGGAGGCCCTTAGTGGTATTGCCTTATTATATATAGCGACTTTCAGAAAAGTTCTGCCTTTCTACAGAATTAAGACTTCCTCTTTGCACTGCTTTGTTGTGTATCTGATTTTTTTCAACATAACTGCTTAAAAATATATGTCTTATTCATCAGTCTGATTCTAATCCAGATGACAATTTTCTTTCCAATTCCAGGCACAGCCCTATTACCTGTTGTGGCATTCCCTTTTGAAGATATTTACATCGACAGACGACATATTCTTCATACCTTAACCAAAAGGGAGCAGAAAATAGTATTCTACTTTGCACTGCTCACTGCTAGTCTGGGAATAGGAGGCATAAGAGCTATAGTTTGTCCATTAAGTGCATATAACCTTGAAGACTGTGGACCAAAGGAACTTCTTTCTTTTTTCAACTGGTTGGTAACTTAATGTCAGCTAAATATCTCTTGGGGATGGTAGAGTATTGCCTTGAAATTCACTGCTGATTTACAAGACAGATTCGACAGATGGTGGGTTTCACGTTTTGTTTTTAACTGCAAAATATTTAGATTTTGGAAGAGTTTCCAAGAATTTCTGTAAAAACTTTTCCTAAATTTTTCCTTTTGCTAGGACCAGTAGGTGATCATCTCTTTTGACCTCCTACAGAAATCTTCGATTAGAATGAGGATTAACTGATTTGCCCAAATGCTTACAGACTTGATAGCCTAGCTGCTGTTAGAACAACATATTCCATTTGGTTTTCTACCTTTAACATGTCTATCCCTTTCAGACATTTTACTGTTCCTCCCTAATTAACAGTGGCAAAATTTAATGATATAGTAGAATTTACATCACAGTAAATATTTAGCAATGACAGGTAGCAGTAGAGTCTGCTAATTTGTTGGAATACAGTAGTTCTCTAACTGCTAAGCTCAGTGGGAGGGAGCTGCTGTATTGTTTCAGCTCTGTTGCTGTGAAGTTTTCACATCAGATAAACCACTTACATATCAGTTGAATGTTAGGTACCACTTGTGTATCAGTTTGAATATTTTAAAGTTTTTTCAGAAAATGTTGAGGAGAAAATGCTCCTAAAATGGTTCTTAAAACTAGAATTTTTTGCATATTAACTATTTTTCTCTCTGTGTGTGTCACAGAGGTTAGTTTTTATGATATATTTGCCTTTACCACTTCTGTAGCACTATACAGAGTGCTGTATAAAATCACCTGAACCTTCTGGTTAAACTGTGGAATAAGGATCAAAGAAGTCACAGTGGGAACCTCCAGATTCCTGCTCTGAGGCAGGGTGAAATAAGTCCTAAACCGCTCCTTTTCTCTTCTTTCCCTGTACATGCACAGTTATTAAAATCAAAACTGAGCACATTTGCATATTGACAATGCAGTGCTGAAGAATCAATGAAGATCTTAGTGAATCAGCTCTGTCTTCCTTTGGGAATGGCTTTCCTGGCTATTCTTTTTTCCTCCAATTATGTTAATATCAAAGAGTTTTGAATTAAATCCAAAGTTCAGTGAATAAGGCAGCTTTAGCAAAGGTGGATGAGACTGTTTAGTTCCTTAGAGCAGATACTGCCTCCTTGACCTGCCTATAGGAGAGAAGAGGAAAAAAACTCCGTCCTTTTTACTCTATTCTGAGTTTTAATCCTTAATTAGCAACATCATTTTGATTAAATAAGACTCTGGGGGATTAAGACTGGAGAGCAATCAGTTGTTCTGAAAGATAGCTCTGGAGAATTTATTGTACTGTGGTCTTAGCCATTCAGAATTGTGTTTAATCAAAGTGACATTTCTCAGTGTTGATTACAAAGGAGACATAATACGAATAAAAAGTTCCTTGGGGGAATCCAAATGGATCAGTTCTTGGAACTTTGGAAATATCAAGAAAGGCACATGTGCAATTAAAAAAAAATTAATAATTTTTGCAGTGGCGTCTGAGAAGGGGCTATTTGATTGGTAGGTACTTTCACAGCATTGAATTTTAAAATAATATAAAATGAGGTGGTTGCATACTCTTGGTGAGTTTGAGTCTGTGTACTTAGCCAAGTTCTGTTTAAACAATTGAAATTACTGGGTTAAAGATTGGGTTAAAAGACCCTGTAATTACCTGTTGTCTAATTCAATCCTTGAAGAAGATTGCTTTGCACATCTAGGGCCTGGTTCTAACCCCTAGTACGAGTATGACCTTTTAAATAAACAGAATATACCAATGCTAAGTGAAGAAGAGACTTGGATTCTGCTGGACTAAGTTTTCCTAAGGGTTTCTGCTTTTCTAAGGTTATGGAGTGGTATTATTTTTGCAGCAGGAGGAGTAAATTCTGTCTATGAGAGCAAAGGGTGCAATCCAGACTAGGGATGAGACTTAGCAGTGTTGTGTCTTTACTGATCTGCTGTATTAAAAAAAAAAAAGTGGAGAAAACGGGACGAATAGTATTTCCCCTTCCCCTCTCAATAATTTTTCTGTCCATATACTGCAGATCAGTATCTGCTGTTATCCTGGACACACGTTACTTTCACTTTTAAAAGTGATTTTCTACCCCTTTGGGGGTTTTTTTCCCCTTTGCAGAGAACTCCATAGTGATTCTGAAAAAAATTACCTCCTCCTATAAAGCTGTAGTACAGAAAAATACATAGCTTGGATAGTGGTTCATACATGGAATATCTGGGTCTGAGTTTGGATAAACCAAAACTTAAATTGTGAGAGCTAAGCATGCTTAAAAGCAAATAATATTTCAAGTAACAAGAAATCTACTGAATCTTCAAAATTAATCCAAAAAGTGACAAAAGGTCAATTTTGTAATATTTTCCTATATTTTCCTTGATCTCAAATTATTTCATTCATCAGGTTCGTCTCAATTGTTACACTGAGTAAAAACTTTTTGAGTACTGTATAAACATGAACAATACTTTTAAATAAGAAGTCACCTGGATGTCACTTCTTCAAAGTTATCACAATGAATATATTTCTGTAAAATGTTATAATAAGTATTAGGGTTTTGTGGGTGTGGCACAATAGCATTTAGGTTTGTATCTAGACTGCATTCTTGAAATGAACCTCCCAAGTTGGCATTTGGCTCTCATTGTGAGGAGACCTCAGAGTGCTGAAGCTCCAGGAAGGAGCTCTTCCCTGCGAAGCTGGACATGATATTTGGTTTGACATAGTTAACTAACTCAGCTATGCCCTACTGGGATCTCTGAGACACTTCACGCAATGCAAGTCCAAATATTGCAATATTAGATAGCTGTGGTATATGAGAGCCAGCAAGATGTGGTTTTGTTTGTGTAGGTTCTGGTCTGCTGCTGTATGATGGGAGCAAATCCCAAAATTCTGAGGTGGGTATTGTGGTTAGTTTATCTTTCTCGTCTGGTCCATAGCGATTGCTAAAACACATTGGGGTTTTTTTTGTTCTCACTTCTGTGAGGGGACAGGAGCTTTACGTCTCAGTCTTACAGTATTTTGCTATATGGTGCTGAAAAACAAAAGCACCCCACTGTACTCAAGGATTCTACATCCAGTGAAACAGTCGTAGAGTCATGAAGCGTGTCAGGATTTCAGGGAGCTCAGGCACACTTTAGAAAGTTTGGAAAACAGCCACTGAAACTTCTAATTTAAAAATTGTCAGTTAGGAATTGTTTCAAAACTTTGGCACAAGTTCTAGCTGACCCAGTTGTGTAACTATTTTTTAAAAGCTTTAGTTGAACAGGGGTCAACATGTGTATGTACAAATCCCTCCAACTATACCATAATCACAGAATAACATAATTCCAAAGTGCCCAGAGACTGCTTTCAGTGGAGGGGGAAAGTCCATGATTCTGAGGAGTAGCATCTCCTGAAAATGTAAATTACTTAAAGGAAACAGCAATTGGTTTGGAACTTTGGACATGTTTTGGTGTGACTTCAGAGAAACGTGTGAAGCAGGAGAGCTCGCTGCTGTGCCTGTCCTTGCTGGTTCCAGGAGAGCTGCTGCTGCGCGGCTCTCGGCAGCACTGCGTTTGCCCTGGTGGAGTACGTCATTTTTCTTCCGCCACTTGCCTGGGGTCCTGTGAGGCAAGCTGCATAAGCATGTTCCCATGCCTACTGCTGCACAGCCCTGTTGTCATCTCACATCCCTTAGCAGGGTGAGAGCGTGTTGTCTTTGTAACTGAACAGACCTGAGTAGCGTTACCAAGGTCCATACTTCTGACGTGATAAAGGTTTTTCTTTCTTGGCACTAGCTAGATGTGATGTAATGGGCAACGTCAGAACAAATGGAAGGAGTACAGCAGGTACTTCCATACTGTAACTTGCAGTATGACATGGTTTGTCTTGGCAGTTATGGCAGGCCACCTAGAAGTCATTTTAATTAATGAAATGGGGTTGAGGAACTCTCCTATGTGTCAAGAGAGTCTTTCGATCCTCTTAGGATTTTCAGTTCAAAACATTTTGCTGTGATTGCTGATACAGGGAGCTGCAGTATAGGCTGATACCTCACTCCTGCCCTACCCGCTCATTTGCAGCTGAGGAGGGATCAAGCCAGAAAGCTTGGGACTTGCATTGTTGAGGGGTCACTGATTTTCTACAATGTGTTAAGATTTTTCTTTTATTGTTGAGAAGGTAATTCTAGATGAATTAGGAGACATAAAAACTGAAGTCCAAACAGCATACGTGAAGTAGAAGTGACACCAGACAGGAAAGCAAGCTTTGCTTCATCAAGCAATATGTATAAGCTGTATAGTTATGTATGAATGTATATTTCATCTTAAAATGAAACCATTTTACTAAGGTTCTAGCAAAGGTGAAGGAATCTCCTCTTGCATTTGCTTACAAAATGTAATCTGTGATATACTGAGGTAGTACTACTCCATTATTGATCCCTCTTCTTTGTTTATAATACAGTTGTTGTCTTTAAAGCCAACTTGAAAGTTTAGTCAAAGTTGAAACTCTTAACTTAAAATTTCAAAGGTGAAGTTTGCAAGCCAGAGTCAAATCTGAAGCAAAAATTGCTGGATGACTGACTCTGACTGTTAAAATGAAGTAGCATACTGATCCCCAACAGTTGGTATTTTTGGAAACTGTGACTCCAACAAAGTAGATCCTCCCTAAATCTCATCTCTCTTCTCTGAGATGCTGAATATTCATCGAGTCTGCTCTGTAGCCTCAAACCCCTGTTTTGTGTGAGTTATGTTTTAAGGGAAACCTTGGTTAAAGCTCCGCTGAAAGCGAAAAGACAACACAAGTGGCCTGAAGAACAGTGTAAGGGGAGCACCTTAGAATTTAAAAGAAGTTAGAGGGGTTATAACTGAAACACTTGTAATTATGAATAGTAGAGTAAAAATTGGTCAGGCATGTTGTGAGAAGAGGGTTATGCAGTAGAAGAATAAATACAGTACACTTTGTTTCACTTCACTTATGTTTCACTTTAATAAATAGCTATACAGTTAACTACTCAAAAAAGCTGAATTTTAGAAGTCATGATTTAACGTGTTACGCGGGAGTCAGAATCCAAGGAAAAAAGTGTGGTGCCAATATACTCCTAACTGTGCAGAAATAAAGTAATTTGCTAGTATTTATCCTTTTGCATCCTATCAGGGAAATGCATTGTTTTGGCATTTTTGGGGGTTGCTTTTTGCTGTCCTTATAATTCACTAAAGCATATTCGTTGTGCTGTTGTCATTGTACTATCGCTAGTGGTATGCTATCTGCTTCTGAGAGCATATGATTTTCATTTGAATATCTTGTGAGCATAGGAGGGGCTTACTTGGGAAGCACCTCTACTGCCAAAGGCAAATTATTTTGGCGAACCTTCTTATCAAGATATTTCCAAGAAGCTAATAAAAATTTATGCAGAGCCTTGGAAAAGCCATCCCTACTGACGAATTCTAATATTTCTTAAATTAGTTGCCATCTGGGGTTAAACCATGACAACACGGGATGGTGGCATTAAGACACTTCTGTCTTAAGCTTGGAGTATGGGGTTTGATGATACTGCATATACAAAACTTACCAGATAGTAAATGTGTAAATGGTAAATGTTGATGTATTTAATTAGTCTGATCCACAAAAATATTTCCAGTACTAGATTGATAATTTGTTCAGCTATACTGCCTTAGTACAGTTACTTTAATCATATATCTCTTGGAGCTGAGACATCCAAGTGAAATTTGATGTTTATTGTGGTGTCAACGTGCACATGGTACTGATGCTGTCTATGCTTACTCTACTTAACTGTGCCTTTAATTTAATGTTCCAATCTTCTGTAAAGGCCTTATATTATTCAGCCTCTCCCCTCTTCTCTCTTGTCTGTGTGTACTAGGTTTTATTGGCTGATTAACTTAAATTCAGCAGTTGTCTTTGTCAGCATTTCTTATATCCAGCAGTCGGTGGCCAGGAACCTTGGTTTTCTTATTCCATTTGTGTCCGTGCTTATGGCTATTATCACAATTCACATGGTGCGCGGTGAAATGATTTACAAACCCAAAACAGGTAAGAGGCAACTGTATCTTAGGAAATAGCTTTAGAGATTATTTTCACAGAAGAGATCAGCTTGTATATCTAAATGAGTTCTTTCACAATACTGCCCTGTTTGGTTGGAGATACTTGGGTTTTAGCTCTACAAGATCTGTCTGTAAGTGGAAACATCCATCCTCTGTAAAGATAGACCTGGAGATTCTGAATAGGCTGAAAAAGTGGAAAGCAGTCTCTGGTGAACTTATGTATATTTTGTCATGTCAAGACATGTCAAAGCATTTGCCTGTGCAGGAAGAGGTATCATATGCAAAGTTGTTCTATAATGCCTTTATCTTGCAGAATGTCTGATGCTTATTGTTTTTTCAACATGCTTGCCTATACAACATTAAGTGTTTTTACACATTTGAAAATAACTAGAAATACTGAAATAGTTCCTGTGCAGACTGTGGAGATATTTTAAAACAAAAGAAGTTCTTACACTACTGGAGCCTTACCGCTTAGTACCTGAGCTCTTCAAAATCCTTTGATGGCCACAACCCCTCTCCATTGACCAAGCACAGAAATGTAAGTGGAGCTTAGGTGACTTGAATAAAGCTGTAAGTGCCCAAACCTTGCCATTCTTTTTCCAACAGAACCCAGAAACTGAAAGCAAGTTGTTATTTCAGTCTTTTTGTTATAAGTGTAATCTAAGCAAAAATACATTAGCAGTGAGGGAATGAATGCATAAATCAATTGCCTGGGAATATCATAGTGAGGATGTCACTAGAGACATTTATTCAAAACAAATAGAGCTAAAGAAATGCATCCTCTCCACAATGCCTCCAAAACGTCATGATAATATGCAACTGAGGTCTGCAAAGAGTAGCATCAAATTAGCTAGCTTCTTATGGAGAGAATGGTGGCTGTCTGGCTCGCTGGGGCTCACCACAGGTTTTACAACCTGGGAAGGTAAAAAGATTCTTTAGCATCCACCCCTGAGCTGGACTATTTCATATGCACTAAATCTGCAGTTTAATACCAAACTAGTTTAATTCTACTAAGTGGAATAACACAAATTTGTAGATTATGTCTATCTTGGCCATCATTAAAACTAGCAGAATGTATTTTTGTATCAAGTGTTTTTGCCCATGAGTGGTTTTTGATTTATCATATATTTTCCATGTCTTTGCAGAATGCCAATCTCTACACTATCTGCAAAGTTTTTATCATCTCCTTAGTCAAAATAAAAGATAAGATAATATAATTTGTACCTTCCAGTGAGATGATGAAATTGGGAGTTCTTCAGAAGTATAATTCAAATCCATAGGTGACCTTAAATAATTTTTTTATATGCTGCCTTTTTTATTTTAAGGTAACTCTTCAAATATGGATCATGCATTCAATTATGTTTAGCTGTCAAGCATGGACTTCATTTGCATTTCCTCCCACTGCTATAATTTTGAGGACTGGCAGGTGACCAGAGATGAAGAAAAAATGTGTATCTGCCATCTAGGGTGCAATGTAGGCTTTTTATTGTAATTAAGTGGCATAGATATTCATGATTAGATCAAGGTCAAAGTAGCAGAACATTACAGCCAAGGACTGAAGTATAAAGGAGAAGGAAAATTGCCTTCTGAAAGATGCCATTTAATATCTATATAGATAGATTTTATTTTTTTAAGAAAACATGAAATACAAGTATAGAGTATATGATGTTGATCTATGCAATAGGTACTGATATAAATATTTATTCTTTTAAACATGTCTCTTACTAGCCGATCAGATTTGTAATTTGAAGAATTTACCACTATGGAGTTCTGTGGGGTTTACTCCTTTTCTTTTAAAGAAGGGGTGAAATACTTATTCTAAATACATCATTGGCAAAATGTTCTTGATATTAATTAGGTATCTGTATCATTCAAGTTGCTTTTTGAACTACAGCTTCAAGCAGCTTTATCTTCCCACTTTACTAGGTCTTATAATCTGCTGGAATTCCATGTTGAGAAACACAGCTAAATAATATAGCTGTCTGTTTTGCTTCATACAAAATAATGTTTCCTGGATAGTTGACTGAAATTACATTAAAGAGGGCCTCAGCTGGTCCATTAGGAAAGGCAGTGAAATGTCAGGGTTTTTTGTCTATTTTAGGTTTGCGGTTTGTTGCTTTTCTTTATGTAATAGAAGGAAGTAAGAAGAGTCTGCCCAAAGGAAAGGAGATGGCCATGGCCATCTTTGACACTAGGTCAGATAAACCAGGACACAGCCGTGGTGTCGCTTTGTTTGAGCTGCGTGCTGGTCTTGTCGTGAGGTGCAGCTTCTGAAATCAACATTGACTGAGTTCAAACCATTGTAGAGCAGTAATAACACCATTTTACAGCTTTTCATTCCTTCTTTGTGAATGTCCAACCTCTAGTGTATGATGAAGCAAAAGATTATCACTTCTCTGACCTAAACCATGTAATTACTAGCTCTGCCAGTGAGCTGAGCTGATACTGACTTTTCTGCTACCTGGGGTTTTTTTACTTCTGAAAATAGCTCTGCTTTGACAAGAGCCCCAAGTCCCACTTGTTTTCTGGTTAGCTTCTTAGTCAAGTCACTCTGGAAGTCTGCAGATTTTTCTTTGAGTCTTCAGATTTGGTCCTGGAATAGTCTAAATCCTAAACTTAAATGTCGCTTACAGTGAGTGGTAAGAATAGTTGCCTGGTAGTCATACAGAACAACAAAAACTGTACCAACTCTCTGTGTTTGCAAGCTTTGATATGCTATTTCAGATTTTATTCAACAATTCCAACAGTCTACAGGTTAATGCTAAACAGCAAATGTTAGTTATCAAGTAAAATGCCCTTTCTCAGTACTCTAGAGCAAGTGCTTCCAATAGGTGTCAATGAATATTTCTAGAAAATAATTTCCATAGTAGGGAGACATTTTCCCTCTACAATCTTCTTAGTTCACCTTAGTTTTTGGAAAGTATTTATTTATAGATACCCCAGTTATTGTAGAGCTTCAACACTCTCAGAAAGCAGAGAAGTGATATAACCCCTATTTGCATGGATCGGCAACTTACCAAAGGTAAATGAATCTGCATTCCCAAGTTTAAAGCTAACAGGTTTGTCCTTGTTTTAGTTCAATTTCCTCTGAGTCTGAGAACAAAGTTAGCAATTCCTGAACCCAGTAACCAGTGTGCAAGTTTTAATATGCCAAATACTAGATTGGAAACTTGTCTCCCACAGGATGCTACTGGGAAGTCCTGAGATAAATATTTCTGGCTTTGAAATGCATCCATGAAAATTCTCTGTCTCATCAGCCCTCTTCTGAGCTCCCTTTCCTTCTCACTTCACTACTATCCTCCCTTGTTGGACTTCAGCAGATATGCAATATTTCAGTATTGTCTTTAATTGAAAACTAACCTCATTCAATTGATAGAACGCAAAAGCAAAGCAAAGTGATGCTTTACGTGCTCAACCACAGCAACAGATTGTTGTGGTGTGTTAAATAATTGGTAGCACAAAGCACTTTTCTCTGTGGATGTTGGGTTGGATTGCTTTTGTAACAGTTAGGTTGAGAACCAACTGGTTTCCGAAAAGGAATGTTTTGGAACAAATCCAGACTGTTATTGCCCTTCCCCCCCCCCCCCCCCCCCCCCCCCAAAAAAAAAAAAAAAGACCTAGAGATTAATATATCGGAATAGATTTTTCCCTCCCAAAGTGATTTGTCTTGTCTTGTTTATTTTGGCAGCCACTAAAAACATACCAATGACTAATGTCTCTGATTGTTTGCAGACAGTTCCCTGCTGACGACTTTTGGGGTAATTGCTAGTGCACTGAAAACGTGCTGTGTGCGATATCGCTACTTTAGTGGAGGCGTGACAAGCTGGCTAGATCATGCCAAGGAAAACTATGGTGGTCAGTACAGTGAGACTCAAGTGGAAAGCACAAAGTCACTTGCCAGGCTCTTCCCGTTGTTTGCTTTCCAAATTCTATACAGAACATGTATTATGCAGGTGGGTACACAGCTTTTAAACAAAACATCTTGACAAATACTATGACACGTGTTTACTACTATGTTTCTAGGCATGGTTTTTTTACTGTTGCTTTACCAGCAGAGCAACTTTGCAGAGTACTTTTAATTACCTGAGAATATACCTTGTTATATCCTCTCATCTCAAATAAGTAAAATCAACTTGATTAAGACTCATGAAGGAGCTTGTGTGACTGCTTGCTACTCTTTTCTCTGAACCCTTGCTGGCTGAAACATCTAGTGCTGGAGTCCTGTGCTCCTCACACTGCTGTGTTACAGTTATCAGAGAGTCGGGCTCAGCACTCTTTTGAAAAAATGTAATTTTCCAATCTCTTAAATGTTCACCCACTCTTTGGGAGAGGTAGAAAATCTTTATTTGCTCTTTTGGTTGCCTATTTCTCTTACTGTTTTGGCGGGATTTACGAGGCCAGTGTACCTACACTAGAAATGGGTGGTTTTCCACTTGTGGAAAGAAGCAGTCCTTTCACAGCCTCTCTGTCAGGCTACATGGTTCTTTCTGCTTCTGAGTGCCTGTATGTTATATAAATGTAAATGTGTCAAGAAGCTACTTAAGCTGACATGATTCCTTCAGGTTCATTTCTGTCTGGATGATCCTGGCTAAGCAGGAGTTTCAGGTAGATTACCCTTTGGCAACTGGCATAACAAATTTATGAGCTGGCTCAAATCAATTTTTACTTATTGGTGTTAAAATGCTGCTTAAGGAAATTTTTACAAATATGTAGCTTATACTGCTTTATTGACACTCCATCTTGCCATCATTCTACGTTCCCATCCACCTGCCTCATTCTTTCTCCTCTTCCCTCCCCCCCACTTCCCCCAAGCACAACAAACTCCAAGCAAACAAAAAGACCCAGACCTCAAACCAACAAATGGACACGTATGGCCGAGGCTGTGCATTAATGACCAAACGGAAATGAATCAGATATCATCAATTACAGTTGTAATAATCAGGTAGATATCTAGAAAAGATAAAAGTATTTGCACTGCTGAAAGAGATTACTTATTCCTTCAGCAAAATTTCCAATAAGTTTAAGGCTCTTTCTTATACTAGGCGATAGATCAGTATCTTTTTTGTAAAGATTAATAGTATTTTCTCCATATTATTAAGTTAGCAGCTTCCAGTGCTTGTGATTCATGTTGATGATATTTTAATTCCTATTAAGAAGTCAATTTGGATTTGCAATAGGCAGTGGAAAGAAGAAACCAACAAAATTTGGCTCAATTCTGATCTTTCATAGTTCTGTTGCCATTTATTCACCCTTTTACAATTTACAGCTTCTTTTGGAGGTGGAATGTAGGTGAAAAATATTTTTATTAAGAACTACTGTTTGAGTAATTCTTTAGTACTGAACAGACTCCAGTGAGTAGGGTTGACTATAACCATTGATGAGAAACCCTACGTGAGCTCAGTTACTAAATATACATTAATTTTGAGACAGCTATAAAGCAGTAATATTCTACCTGGATTTGGCATTACCAGTCCATGTTGAAGAGCCATGCAGAATGCTGCAGGAATTGAGAACTCTCTAAAAAACAGAAAGAAACAAACCCGTTCTACATCCAGCTCTGTCATGACTGTACTCTGCAAATTGCTCATTACCGCTCTTTCTTTTTCCCATCAGTCTGTACAATGGAGTGTATTATAACTCCCTGCTGAAAATGAAATTGCAATGCTTAGTTAATCAAACTTCCTCAAAAAAAAACCAAACTGAAAAATCTGTTGGTAGAAGCCATTGTGATTTTTTTTTTTGTTAAATAAACTCAACAGATCTTCTGTAGAGCTTCACACAAACAGGAGGAATTGTTTGCTCTTGAAGTAAGAGACAGTCTTACAAATCTACTTTCATACCCTGATGACTGCTATTGGTGGGTTCCTCAAATGATTATTCATTTTCTTCCGTTTTCAATTCCTAAAAGTAAAAGAAAACCTTCTATATAGCTGCTATGGCTGTCAGTTACTTTAAGCTGGTTCTAAGACTGTGGCCAAATCTTCATTCCTTGTAGCTTTTAAAGCCATGTGCTGGCAAGAGTGTCTTAAAGATTACTCCCACCTTGAGCACACAATCAGAAGTTCAAAATAACTCTGCATCTTGTTATTCTAAAATTCTGTTCTGTTGGTCACTTCTCACTGACAGTGTTGAAAGTATTAGGCAGAACCATTTAGTATATTGGCTGACAGCTCTAACTAGGGATGATCAAATAAACTCATGGACTGCTGCTTAGATTTGTTAAACTCAGGAGCAAATTAAATGGAAGGAAAATTCTAGTGGAGGGTGTCCCTGCCTGCAGCAGGGGGGTTGGAACTAGATGATCTTTAAGGTCCCTTCCAACCCAAACCATTCTATGATTCTATGAAAATGTTATATTCTGGTAGAGAATGAGAATGTTGCTATCTGAAAAGCTTTCATCATGAATGGTCGTTCCTTTTGGCCAGCAGGTATTTGGTTTACTGTGACTTTCAGAAGAAAAAGACTTGGAGAAGCTTCCAAATATGGTAAAAATCTTATCCATGAAAGGTACCTGGTATACTAATGGAGTGTGGGGGGTTATTTTTCAATATAGATTCCTTCAGGATACTATCTCCAAACCATGAATTCCAACTTGCACTTCAGTGGATTTGTCTTGCCAGTTGCAGCAATGAATGTGATAAGCATCGTGCCACTACTGGTTCTTGTTCCAATTTTGGAATGCATTAACTCGTGTC
The DNA here is from genome assembly GCF_028858705.1 of Grus americana. Classification (NCBI taxonomy): domain Eukaryota; kingdom Metazoa; phylum Chordata; class Aves; order Gruiformes; family Gruidae; genus Grus; species Grus americana. The sequence goes on along the minus strand of NC_072852.1, from coordinate 71,577,711 downwards.
TCTTTAGTTCCAAGGACACTGGACATTCTCCAACGATTTACATTGGTACGTATAAAGTACATGTGTTTATACAGTTTTGATATGATGTATTCTGTTTTTGAAAGAGAAACTGCAGGAGGTGATAGATGATCCTATACAATTATTTCTGGCTATAAATATTAAGATGGACTTGTTTTGGGGTGATTCTGAGGTGAATATATTTCAAAAGAATTGCTGAAAAGACAGTCCTGAAAAGACATAGTAGATGGAAAGAAAAAATGCATAGCTTTTGTTTAGGACAGAGATTGAGGCTCTTCTGACAAATAAAATATTTTGACACACTCTCACAAAAAACTAGGAATCATCCTAAGGAACTGGTGAGAGAAATGGTACAAATGATTTAGGCTTGAGACTTATTCTGACTTGGTTCTCTTCTATATGTTTATTTATCCATTTACTTTTGGAAAGTTAATTTACTTTGGAAGTCTTTTTTGGGGATGGGAGAGTCCTCCAATTGCCCTCTGACACTGGAGAAACGATCTGTTGCTCAAAATCATGAGTTTGGATTTAAATAACTAGGTTACGAATAAAGGCTTTGTTTTTCTTACATTTTTATGCTATAACTGGATCAACATTAGGATTGCAGCTTGTAAGAGTGAAATTGTGTTATCACTAGTACAGCGTATTCTAGTTTCATCCCAAGTGAAATAAAAGTATCTAGTCTAATTCTGTGTCTGCAATAGGTGTTTTTTAGAACTGGCAAGCAAAAGAAAACATGCAGACAACTATGTAAAGCAAATGGATGTATTATCACTGGACTGCTGTTCCTGTTGAGCAGGCTGGACACTTCACAGGTGGAAGGTTATTTGGAGAGGTACAGCTTTCCTCTCTAGTACTAGAATTTTCATTTGACTATCTAATATGGGAGAATTTTCCAGGAGGTTAGTAATTTTATTTATTAAAATCCTAAACTGAAACATACCTTATTGTACACTCAAAGTAAAGTGGAGTCTACAGAGGTGAAGTATTATCTCTTTCTCATAGAAGTGGTACAGAGAAGTCGTCTTTGTTGTGAGTCCCAATGTTTCCAACAGTAAGCGTTGTAAACTCAAGCTTGCAGATTGGTGCTCATTTCAGAGAAATTCATAGCCTAGAAGTAATGATGGCTTTAGTAGGGCTTGGGCCCCCTTCTGTTTGTGGGGGATGGGGTTGGTTTGGGGTTGTTTGGTTTTTTTAATTACCCTTATGTTCTAGGATCTGGAGTCCTCTGCAACCCTCTTCTGATATCTGCTGCATCTAGTACCACCACAAAAGCAGCTTCCATTCTGTATTCACTTAGAACTATTCCCTTTAATAGATACTATCATTAAACTTCCTACATTTTTTTATCTTCCAGCCTGCATTACAAACCTCAGACAAAAATATTTATAAATGACTATTTTCTCAGTGTGCTACTATTAATTCAGTGCCCCATGGCAAGCAGCACAGTGAGTACTGACACACACAGAGGTATTAATCTGACTAAATTAGCCTAATTAAGAGTGTTATTAAGTTTTATACAAACCAGATGCATATAACGCAGCAGGTTGCAATTACCCTAGTTTTTAAAATAACATCAGTATTAAAACACAAAAAGCACATTCAGATAATAATTCTCCTTAAAACCATGGAAATTTCAAGTTAGTATTAATGTTCTATCCTGTTATGTTGAACAGCAGTGGAATATATGCAGTGGTTTATTCTTAATAGCTTCATTTATTAAAATAGCCTCCTGTTAGGAGTGATAAATTACCTGAGGCATAAAAATACCTGTGGGTACAGGTGATGGCTTTAGATATCCAAGTATATGCCTGCACCTGCAAATATGGTAGACATCTAAGTGCCAATATTTTTGCCAACAGTTAATTAGGTTCACAATTATTTTCAGGAACAAAATTGAATGTATAAATAGGCTGTTGGTGTTAAGCCAGACTATAACTATATTTTAATTCAAATCTAGTAAGAGGAAGAAATTCAAATAGCTTTCTGGAAATTTTCAGTATTTTAAAAATAACAGTTTTCAAGGACGAACCTTATAGACAATATTGAACTGAGATCTGATTGCTCTGTAATAAGGATCTACATTAAAACTGTAGTCTATTTTACTTTCTCTATATTTGTTGATGTATTTGTAAATTAGATATGATATAAAAAATATGGAAATCTTAAAGTGAATTTAGATTGTGTCCCAAATATATTGAGCATCTGGACCTCTATATGAAAACAATGAGTATTTGGTAAACTTTGAGGTTATTCCAATTTAATAGTTGTTTTTATTGTTTTATGCTGCTTGATTTAGTCAATAGTATAGATGATTCAGCAGAGAACCGAAGGTATGTGTCTGTTGGATAGTCGTCCATCAGCTGCAGGGAGTTTACTCAGGAAAACCACAACTGGGAGCTCATGACCACTGAAGTCTGGGCTGCTGCTGCTTTGTGTTCTCCCTACAGCCAGGCCTTTCCTCCCTTCCCTTCAACCAGCGTTGGTGCTCACATGACAGCATGGAGAGTTAAGCGAATAGATAGTTTCCAGGTGTCCATCAGCAGGAAATTACAGGAAAGGAGAGAAACCTTCTGATCTAAACCATCTGCAGGATATCTATTAGCAATTACTTGGAGACTGTCAAGGAAAAAGGTGAATGTGATCTGAGAGCACATGTATTAAGTGAGGTATTTCCAGCTGCAAAAGGAAAGCATCAGCATCATGCCAGGGCAACGGGCAAACTCCTCTCTGGGACCTTGGGCACCCACTTCATCAGCCATGGCCAGAAGAGCTTAGACCTCTAGGTACTCGTAAAGAAACTTATATTATGAGGGAAAACTTGGCCTATTTCAAGTAACAGCAGAGGTTTAGAAAGGTTGCTGTCACTTGCGAATGCTTTCAGGGGTACATACAGGAAAGCAAAAGAAGCGTTTTAACTTAAGACTGATGCTGCGACAAGAATAATGGGTATACACTGACCACTGAAGTACATTTAGACTTACAGATTTCCAGTTGTCAGAGCATTAACGTTCTGTAAAGGATTAGTGGGAACACTGGAAATACCATCTGGTTTTGGAGTAGAGTTAGATATTTTCTTTCTATGGGAATATAAAGTATTCCCATGTTGCATATGTATGCACGTGACTTTAACCAGGCTGAACTGAGTGAAGGAGGTATTACTGCTGCTAGGCAGTGGCCAGGTACTAGCACAGTATCACAAAGGCAGCTGATGTATCTTCCAGTAGAGTGTCTGACGGTACCCATGCAAGTTGAGTTCTGTTTGGTTCTACCACAGGTTAGTGGTCTCAGGCTGTGGAAATGCTGCTGTTACTCTGTTACAAAGAGCTGTTTAGCCAAGAAATTTTGTGATAGATTGTGACTGGTGTATCTGGCGTGACATGCACTGTATTCACTTGAAATTATTTGGCACTGAAGTTTAGCAATGAATCTGTTCTGAAACAGAAGTAAAGCCACTTCCCAATTTGCTTTTTCTAAGGGTGGCAGATTCCCCTGTAGGTCAAAGCAGGACTAGAGCAATATTGTGAGAGAGGGGCCTCCAGTGAAAGGTTATCTTATCCCTCTTTCACATGTCTGCTGTACCAGATTTTTGTTTCTGAATGAACCTAGTGAAAAGCTCCTGGATTTGACGTTTTGGAGGAGTTGCCAGAAAGCTAGCTGACTTCTGCATGACACGTTGCAGTAACTGAAGAACAGAGACATACCTGAGGCTGGTGCTGGTACTAATGAAGGGAGGAGGCTCTAGCTGAAACACCTGAGCCACAGAAATTCTTGCTCTAGTATTTTTAATACCATATTATACTGAAATGTCTTGTAAGTCTTGGTTTTAATCTATCCAAGAATGATGTGGAGAATAGCTCTCCATTCAGTACGCAAAAGCAAGCCTCCAGTTCGATGTCGATTTTCAAGTGACTTAAGAGTTGATGACCTTTTCTCCTTAAAAAAAGTTCTAGCTGGAACAAGTATTCATTTCAGGAAAGCTTTTTGACCTGTTTTACTCAGGATGTGAAATTAGGTAATCACAAAGGTCCAATAGTCTCCAGATAACATAAACAACCTTGTCCTAGAATTAGCCCAAAATGTTCCTAAACCAGCCTGTTCTCCTGTAAAACCAAAGCCTTGGGTGCTCATTCCAAACTGCTTGTTTTAGAGGACTAAAAGGAGAAGAGGTAGGATGAAAACCAGGTCTCCACAGGTCTGTTTCTTCCTCTGCCACATAATGTCTTAAAAGATATATTACAATTGTTGGGCATTCAGAGGTTACTTTTCTGAAATATTTTGGCTTTTAGTAAGGAAAATGCCTAAAATATAGCACTGTGCAGTAATATTGAAGTGCTTGAGGTTTCTTTAGTGCTAACATAATTTTTCACTGGGAGAACTCTTGCTTTAGTAGGTTACAAGAAGTTCCTTGAGGGCTTTGTACCTGGCCTTGATAAGGTGCATTGGCTAGAAAATGCTGCTGAATTCCCTCCTGTCATCAATTTTCAAGCAATAATTCATTGATGCTCTTATTAAGCACTAGAGGGGCCTTAACAGCCAAACAACTTCCAGGACTCAGGTTAGGCAGAGGGGAAGGTATTTAAAGTTCTGAAAATGCAGTAAAACTGCTGGTGGAAGGGTGTGAGAGTTTGCTGTTGAAAGAAGAAACATAGATGGATGCAAAAAAAAAAACAAAACAAAAAAACCACAAGGCTAAGGCTACTTAACTATATGAGTTTTCTGCCTCTTCTGTCCTGATGCCCAAACTTTATATATAGGTTAGAAATATAATAGGAAACAAAAGCCTTTGACTGTCAACATCAAATCTAGTAAGTGTAACAATTTCCAGTCATAAAGTGAGGAGAGGCTTTGTAAGACAAGTAGAAAAACTGTGTAGTCCAGGGTTTGAGCCAAAGCTGTCAAAGGAAACCAACTTCTCACACCTGTACTTAGATTATAGCTTAGAAATACTGAGGAATTACAAACTTAGTCAAAAATCAATGGGAGCTCAGAAGTATAAATGTTTCAAATTCAGGAGACTTACTTGAAAACTTTGCATTCTTGTGGGGTTTTTTTTTTTTTGGAGAGGCTACAACTATTTCATACTGTCAACATCAAGAAATATAAAATAATACATTTAAATAGTCTCCTCTATACAATGTGTGGTGAAGCGTGTGGTATTTAAGATACATCTGCACTTATTAAAAGCTTTTATCTTGCATTATGAGGCTAAACATATACTGGGTTTTTTCCTGCCCTGTGTGCTTGTGCAGTATTTACTTGTGCCTTACCACTGAGGCAGGCGTTAAGACTCCACGCGTTGCACGTGCAGTAACGTACTGAAATGTGTTATGGATCCAGCGTGTTATGGATCATGCAGTGGTACTTCTTCAGGACAGCTGAGGAAGGCAGGAGGCCACTGAAGTCCAACAGCTTCTGCGTAAACACTTAGAAAACTAAAGATTCTCTTCCAGTAACGCAGCTCATCTCATCCTAAAATGTTAAATAGTCCAGTAAATCAAATGCACTATCCAACAAACTTTCAAAAGCAGTTCAAGGGAACTGTATAGTGGAGGGAAGGGGGAAAATGTAGGAATGTTGATCTCCTGAGGTGTGATATGTACTGCTGATCTTTTTCTCTCCTATCCACCATGGCATGCAGCCTTAGAAATCCAGTACTTAAACTGCCTGCACTACTTTTTGTATAGAAAACGAATGAGTAAAGCATACAGTGTATGTCTATATTTCAGAATCTTATTGCTGCTTGAATAGGAGAATTTCCCCTTGCTGGGCAGGCTTCTTCCTACCCGGCCTCTTGTGATACCTGGAAGGGCTGCTGCCTTTTCTTTTTCTCCTCTCTTCTTACCTTCCCTAGTCTTTTAAAAAAAAAAAAAAAAAAGTTGTTCTTTGATTTTGCTCTTCAGAAAAGTTGTTCCTGTCATTAATTCTGCATCGGTAAATTCCCTCTGTGCTGGGCTGCCATCCCTTTGCCATATATTTAGAGTCAGGCTTGTGGTGCAGGAAGTACGCTTTATTCATGTTTGTGTGCAGACAGGATGTACTGGGGGGCCGGAGGGGGAGCTTCTTTTGCATCTCCTAGGACTTGGCTTCATTCTAAATACATGATGATCCTGTAACTACAGCCTTGGTGAATGCTCTCTGTGCTCTTTACCCAGTTGTAGGTCAGTTATCTGCTGCACTTTCTGTGATGGTTGCTGGCTTCTCTGAAATACACCGAAAGCATTTCCCTCAGGTGGAGCAGACGCTTTCCGAGGAGGTTCTCCTGGTCTCCTCCATGCCTTGCTTCCACTTAGCTCCTCAGTACATCCTACTTGGAGTGGCTGAAGCCTTGGTAACTCCCTCCTGTAAGTAAAATCTAACAGGCTAAAGCAAGAGTGTCCTGATTTGCGGAGAATGATATCAGCTTCCTAAAAATAATTACTGTCATCTGATATTTTATCCCTGGCTCTCTTCCATGGGCTTAGTGAGCAGATCTGTGCTTTACCTGCTTCACAGTAGCATAACTTGTCTTCCTGGCTGTAACTCAGAGTGAGCAATGACGTTGTTCCAGATTAACTGGATGGTGACACAGCCCAGTCAGGTCCCTGGGGTGCGTAATGCACCGTTCGGTGGGGGGATGATCACAGCGGTGGGACCCTGGGCTCGGACACGTGACTGGCCTTGGAGCTGAATGTGCTTCAGGCAGGGGCTGGACCAGATGAGCTCCTGAGGTCCCTTCTGACCTGAACTCTTCTGTGATGATTTTCTTGAGACAGAACCAATACACCTATGACAGCTGAGCTGTGGGTTACGGTCTATGAGCACTTTTTAGGCCACAGCCAAAGCAAGGTGAAGCAATTTAGCTTAACCTTTTTCATTTGCGGATCCAGCTAATAGAACTACTACGTGTTTTTCACTGATACAGAGCATACGCAGGTGGGTAACACAAGTCAACTGACAGGCTAACCTGGAGAATATTGTAGGCAGATGCAAGATTTTTGTTTGTGCTCCAATCGGGAGTCACGCAAACATGCCTGCACAGAGCATCGTGCCTTAGCTTGTGGCGTGGAGCCAGAGATAAACACTCCTGTTCCGCGGAGCACGGGCAGAGCTTAGCTCATGCCTGCCATCCATAAATTATGTAGACACACTCTTGATTGTGAGTCTGAACCTTCTCTCCCTTCCATAATTTACCTTTCCATACCTACACTGACATTCCTGAGGCTTATTTTCTTCTGAGGATCACACAGAGTGCTTACCAGTGTTTTACCTCTTGGAGCTTAAAAAAATGTTAGTATTACAAAAATAATCTAATCAACGTTGATTTAAAGAGACAGAGGAAAAGTACTTGACTAGCTGATCTCTGCGGGCATTTAATTCTACAGGTTGAGTGTCTATTGTTTCAGTACAACCCCAGATATGTTCAGATTTTTATTTAAGAGCAGGAAATAACTTCAGTGTCTCAGCTTCATTCTTATACTCTAAGACTACTAAGAGCTGTGGGTCATGGTCTGTCACTAAAAAGGTAATTTTCCCCAGTTTTAAATACTTAGCACTTTCATAATGCCTCTTCATCCAATAGCTCTCAAGTACTTAACTGAGACAGGTTTCTAGGCAGGTAATGTGGTTTCTAGGTTACAGGCAAAGTGTAACTGAAAACTGTGACCTTGTCTGTTTAGTTTAACAAAAAAAAATGGTTAGGAGGCGGCTTGCTTACAGTCTTCTCATGCAGAAGCATGAGAAGAATATTGCTGGTAGAATAAGGCTCTTTAATCTCGCATGCTGGGATACAACAGAAGTCCAATGACTGGAAGATGACATTAGCGTTTAGAAAAGAAATCAAGCTCAGTCTTGGGGTTTTTTTTATTTTCTTTTTTTTAATTTTTTTGAACTATTGTTATTAGAATGTCTTAGGAAGAAAAGCTGTCTTCCTCATTTAAAAAAAGATTAAGCATCTTGCCAAAAGCTGCAGTTACAGGTGCAATTCAAGAAGCCAGGGAAATTGAACTAAGTCTGCATGTGAGACTTGCATGTAGAAAACTAAAGGTAGGTCCCTAAAATTAGAGTAGGCTGCTACTGTGGTCAGTGAGGATGCAGGCCTCCATTCGCTTGCCCACGTGTAGGTGTCCGGCACCATTTGTGATGGAGTACCTAAGCTATGCGCGCGGGGCAAGGAGGCTCTTTATGGTACCTGCGTGGCCTCCAGCTGCTGCTGGAGAAGAGCAGGGATTTTCCATAGGTCCTGCACCTTATTGGACAGCCCCGTGCAGATGGTTAAGGTGCACTAGAGCATTTCAGGCAGCACTGGGCACCTGTATTCAGGCTACTGAACGGAGCTCTAGGTTTCTACTTCAGTCTGAACTTAATTGCCGTTCAGGAACCATTCAGTGGATCTCCATGGATGGTAATGACAGCCTAGACACTTAAATAGTTGTTTCACCTTTCCTGACATTTTACTGCCTTTGTTATGCAGAAGGTCAAATTCAATTATCATAATAATTTACTTGACCTGAAAGTACATGATCCAAGTTGAAGACAGAAATGTTCACACTTGTAATCAGAGGGAAGAGATATCTCATTTCTGAAGTGCTTAGTTAGAGGAGCTAGATTTGGTATGGTGAACTCTTTATCTACCTTTGAGCCCTGATACTTACAGTTGTGTTTATGCAATATATTTCATTATCTTGTTGATAGGAGTTTTATATAAATCATCTGTTTCAGGTGGCATGAGCATCTCTTAGAATAAATAATATCAACATTTAATGTTTCCCTAGCACTGAGGTAGTATTTAAAAAAATAAAATAATGATAAAATAATTGTTCTCCTCCACAATGTTAGAAGGTAAGATCTCACAGGCTTCTAACAGCTTGAATTTGCAACCCCAGCTTGATTTAAAGTAGGAAACTACTTTTTTAAAGCTCAATGATTTTAAAAAAACCCACAAAAAAACCAAAAACAATCCCCAACAAACAAACAAACCCCCACTGCCACAAAAAAACCCCCTCAAAACCTCAAAACAGCTGCATCCTGTGGGACAATATTAGCAGGCATTTTCCCCCACAGCGCAAGAGATGGCTGATGATGGGAAGGCAGCGCGCTGGCCGCAGCGGCTCTGTTAGGCTGCCAGTGTCCGAGCTGTCTGGTGCACTGTAACTGCTTTGCCCTGCAAAGAGTTAGCAGATTTGCAGTGTTTGCTGAAGTGCTGCAAGAATATCATCTGCCAGCAACATGTCTCAGAGCACTTAGAAACGGAAAGCCGTGTAAGAAGCAGCTCTGTTAGTTAAAGGATATATTGGGGATCGCTTCACCCACCAATGAAATGCAATAGTCTCCAGGGTGAAATGCAGCAGCTGTTTAATACTTCACAGCAGGGCCATGGGAGAAGTGAGGAACAGAGTATGCAATTGAAACAGCAGGGGTAATTTAGGTAAGTAGGATGCAATTACCCAAGATGAATTTGGCCAAGATGCATGTTTTGCACCCCTGCTTTTAGAAAGGAGGAATAACCAAAAACTTTTTAGGCTTTTAGTGATTCAAATTAGCCAGGACACTGACTGTACAATGTCTCAGATTGTACTGTCGCATCTACAGATGGTGTCCCAGGCTCACCTACTTTCTCTTGCCCTCAGGCTTTTGGTTCCTATTGTGAATGAGGAGAAAACACTGCCCATGGTATTTTTTTTTCTTTAATATGTTTCCAAAGCTCTCATTTGGATATCCAAATTAAAAAGGGTGGAAGATGGTGATTGCAAAGTTTCATTTGTATTCAGAGATGCTTCAGGCAACTCAGCATCAAAATAGGATCCTCTGCTGACAAGTTTTTCAAGCTGGAGGTCATTCAAACTCAACTAATAAAGCAGGTTGGGAGTTGCTGAGGCTTGGAGAGCAAGTGTGTATGAGGGCTCAAGATGTGAAATTAGGAAACGAGGTGTTGATAGTCAGGGAAAGCTACTCAAAAAGAACAGCTATCATAAAGACTTTTACTGTAATCTAGTTTAGCTACAGTACAACTGGTGGGATTATTTATAGTCATCTGTGCTACAATAGCATGCTACAGCTCACCCTTGCCACCAAAGCTATTACTTCTGGTTTAGTCTTCTGGCAAGAAAGTGAAGAACAATGTCTTAAAAATTAGCCAGTGACTGGAGGGGTTGCTCTCTGGGGAGGAATAGCATTGTCCAGCCTTGAGTTAAAGTAAGGTGACTGTCCAAGTTAAGGTAGAGGCATAGGAGGTCCCACTGTCCTGCAGTGAAATATCACACCTCCTGTCTTCACACGTGCTGACTGGTGGTGTTTCTCTTGTCGTGCTATGTCTGAGGTTTTAAAAGGTGAAAGCAACTGTCTGGGTGAAAGATCTTTATGTACTTGTGGATTATCAATACTTGTATGTGGGATCGTTTGTCACAGAGATGCATTTAAACAATTTAGATAATCTGTTGGTAATAGGGTACATACTAACACGTCTGCCCTTCTGCAGCAAGTATATTCCTGTGTAAAATATGGAAAGTCCCTATTAGAGACATTGGATTTTTTTTTCTGTCTTACCTATCTTCTACTTTTTTTTTAACCTGTAACTGTATCTGCTTCCTTTCTAAGGTTCCTTACTTTCATTCCGGCTTGTGCCAGAAAGAATTAGAGGGATTTCCATGCATTTTTTAACTCTCTTTAATGGAGCTGGCTGCTTTATGGGAGCTTTCTTTGTTCAGACAGCCCATGCAGGCACTCAAGGTAAGAATATGCTCATGACTGGTGTTCCTGAGTAGTTTTCTAATACTATTGATTTGGAGAATTAAGCAGCAGAATTAAGGAGGATGCCAAAGTTTATTGATTTGCTCTCACAATTAAGATGGAATTAAGATAAGAAATAGCCTTATGGCTGTACTCATCCAATTTTAATGAGTCATCTTAGTTTTGATAGGTGGAGTAATTAGAGGATGGCATCTTGCAGGAAGCCCTCACCTCCAATCTCTATCCTTCTGTTCTAGAAGACAAGAAAATAAATTGTCTAGGAAGCACCTTTTTATGTTCATGAAGAAGTACGTTCATGTTAGCCACGCTTACGTGGCAGCCTCTGGCATGAGGGCAAGATTAGTGCTTCAAAGAATGGAGAACATGCCTTTCTTTCTGTTCCACAGTGTCATTGGGGAAAGGAGGTTGGGCTGAGTGTTTCAAAGCTGTCTAGGGAATTTGTACCCCTAGACCCACAGCTTCTCTCTTGCCTTCTTTACGCCTCTCCCTTTGCCCAGCTACTGGAAGCACCAGATTCTGTGAAAATATGGTCTTGCTGTGGTTTTACCCTTTTGCAATACTGCAATTCCCAGAGACTTTACTGATTCAAAAGGAGTTATTTTGGATTCAGCCTGTTGAGGAGTATTTAGTGTAAGCCCTGAACTGAAGATTTTTCTGGGTTGCTGACTTTCAAAATAGGCCAAGAGTTTCTTAAAGTCTTTTTTCCTTTGTTGATGAACCTTTTCAATACAGAAAAGAGTTGTTTCATAAGTAAATTTAAAAAGTAAAGCACTTGAGTTCCTGAACCAAATAGTTCCACTTGCTGAAGCAGTTCTTCTAAAGATGCTTTCCATTGATAAGCTTGGTTGTTACTGTGTTACAGAGAATGCAGAGCACCACTGCTGACCCTAATGCACAACACCCTTGCAATTACTGTGGCTGCAGAATTTTCTAACTGCTCATGGTTAAGTTTTGAGTTCTTTCCTACATAAAGAACCATGTAACCTAAAACCAAGGGGAAGCTGGCTTTTTGGGTGTTTAAGTATGACAAGATATTTTAATTCCTACTTGCAAGATCTTAAATGAATGGTTCTTTGACATGCAGCAATGTTTTTAAGTTAACAATTCAATTAAAATTTTATTACTAGATATAAAAGCATCACCTAGAGATGGGTAAAAACCCAGAATGCTTACCCAAATGAATCAGGCAAAGAACTATTAAGTACCAAGGCATCCAGTGCGGAGAGCAGAGCTCCCTGAATTTTTCCCCAGTGGAATAGATTTTTTTTTTTAATTGGGTAATATGGTTTCAATCATAGAATCTTTAAGGTTGGAAAAGACCTCTAGGATCATCAAATGAAAATAACACTTCAGGAAAGACTATGTTGCTGACTTTTTTTTTTTTCCTTCCCTCCAAAAATGTGGAAACTATTAATTTTCGTAAGGCTGAAATATTTTGTTTTGGTAAAATTGACATATTTTACTGCAACTTGACTTTGGGTATAATTAAATATTTATAAAATAATTAGGCATAATGTCAGCATCAAAACATTTTGACTATGTTGTGCCACTATATATGTAACTTATTCCTTTATAGGATATTTTTATACAAAGCAATAGGGGAAATCGATTTTTGCATTTGGTTCAGAATTCAGTAGTGTTTTGTCTAATTTTATATCAAGGTGATTTTTTCTGTCAGTCTGTATGAAAACATTTAATTGACTAAAGAAAGAGAATGTTCATTTCTTGCCAGAAATACTGTTTTATCAGAGCCTTCAAATTCTTATCCTGACTGGGACCAAAGAGCCTGGATTCTTCCAATTCTCCACAGACTGCAGTTGCCATATTCTAACTCTTTTTACTCAAGATTTTTTGAGCAAACTGAAAAAGTTTCCTGGGTAAAAAAATTCCTTACTTTAATGAATTTGGATGGCAAACTTCTCTACTTATCTTGGGGGGGTGGGCAGGGGGAAGCCTTCTTTAACTTTGTCAGACCTGTGGTTCCTGTAGATGTAACTGACCACACCGTTATCCTGAGCAAAAGTCACTCTTAAATTTGCAAGGGATTCAGTGACAGTCTGTATTCAGGTTAAGGTGCCGTAATGGCACTGAGTAAGCCCCTAAATAGGGGAAGTCCTCTGCAAAACTTGAAAAACTTTAGAGAAAATATAATGAAACTTTTTTAATGTTTGCTCTGTTGCTCTAGTTGGAAGCGTTAGAGATTACTTTCCCTATTAGTATGTAAACAACATATTATTGGACTCTCACATTCTATTTCTAAAAATAAGTGGAATCTCACTGGGTATCTCTTTCCCAGTGTTCCCTGCTTGAATTAGATTAATTAGTCTAAGTTACCATAATTCATGCAATTCACAGCTTGTAAATAATGGAGGTATTCCTGTATCTTAATTTGTGTTATAAGGCTTCTAACTGAAGACTTAGAGTATTCTTCTACTCATCCCAGCTAGACTTTTGTCCTGCTGACTCACAAATCCATGTAGGCTTGGGATCAGACTTCTGGAGCTAGATGTAGACTATAAAAAAACAAAAGAGACATTTAGGCTTGGCTTGCTTTCTTTCCTGGTTTAATAGGAAATGTTATATACAAAATTCTCTTGTTCCATTTGTATTTTTCCAAACTCTTCCATTGTCCTTCTTATGGTGTGCTTTGGTGTTTGTGAAGAAAAGATTAAGACCAGCAAAATAATATTTTTTTTTAATTTATAAAACCTAATGGTTACTTATTGAACCTTCTAAAGATGACAGCGTTTCAGAGAATAAAATTGTGACCTCTTTTAGGTCAAATTAAGGTGAAATGACACAAATTAAGCTCTTGTTACTCACATTTGGTATTTTTTTCCAGCTCTGTTTAAAGAGCTTGTAAAACATTCAATATCTGGACAATTTATGGGACTTGGGATAAAGCAAACCAAGTGGAACTGTTTTCTTTTTCCCTAAAAAATTTAACTTATATTAGAAGAACAAAATTCTTCCTCCTTTGCTGAAATAAGATGATAGTGTTTATGCAATGGTTTTGTAAGATTTAAGGCAGCTTACTGTGTGACTCTTGGGCTGTGGGTGCTTTTGTCTTGTCCCATGATTCTTTTTTCACTAAAACCTGAGCCAAGACTATTTCTGGTTCTCCCATCTCTAAGCAATGAGACCATGTTTGCCATGAAGCAATTCAGGATACAGCGAAGTAGATCCTCCAGAGTGTATTTTGAAGTGCTGAAGCACAGAGGGTGTTGACAAAATTTAAACATTTTAATATCCTATTTCATGTCACTGGTTTAGAATTTTATTTGGGTTTTTATTGGCAAAGTTGATCAGATATCAGTCACAGTCAAAGCTGCATTAATCATTTTTAACGCATCTATGGAGGATGGTGTGAATATGATAAAATAAGACTTTTTTTAAAAAATCTGACGAGTGCAAACAGATGACGGGTGACAGTGATATTTTCAGTACAAGCTGGGAAACTGCTTTCTTTTGGATCTCTTACCTCTCCTAACATTTTAACGGAAGAAGATGCAAGACAAAACCTGTCCTCCTATGCCAATCATTTCAGAATACATTTCTCTAAAAATATTAATGTAAATATGTAAGAGGGGGGAAAAAAAAAAAGGTCAGAGGAAGGAAACTGCCCCAGACACAGTTTTCCTGCTTGTATTTAGAGAACCGGAGGGTTTTTGTGGGGTTTTTTTCTTTTTTTTTTTTTCCCTCCCCCCCAGTTTGGAGCCTTGTGTGATTCTAAATACCAGAGATGATAAAGCTAAAGGATATTTCTTACAGTCCAGATGGTGGTGTCCACTGGTGCCTACATAGCTAATAAGGATTAGAAGCAGACTGAGACTTTAATTTGGATATGATTAAACGCTAAATATATGCCCGCTAACTTGATGAAGTGATAGAAGATGATACAATCCTTTTCTAAGATATGAATTAAATTTTTCTATAATAATAGTCTGGGTTTCAGGATAGCTGTAAAATTATGTGAATCATACAGAATAGACTAACTTCTGGCATGTGACTGTTTTGCTTTGTCTTCTATGTTTTCTCAATACTAAAATAAGACGGTGTTATTCAGTAAAGAAACTAAATGTCTTCCTATGTAACTTTGGGCTCTGTTGTGAATCCCATGAGAACTCCGAGGGCGCCATCATAGTGACAGATACCTTGTGTGCACTAGTACGTCAAAGGTTGGCTTACAACCCTCTCCACGTCTTCTTTCATGGCTAGTGTTGTCAGCAGTTTGTCACTCTCAGTTGTCCACCAGAAGCAGCACAAGGAAAGTGTTTTTGTCTGTGTCCTAATCCCTGCTTCACCTTCTTTTCTGCCTGTGTTGGTAGGATCAGGTGTTTTCTCTTGGCGTTGTATAATATTCCTCCTTCTTGTACTACCTGAGCATTTCTGATGCAAAATGTCAGTGAAAGTTTACCAGGCACTTTATTTCAATGACGTATAGTATAGCAGGCTTGAGGAACTGACTCTGCATAGACTTAATCTTCTAATTTGTTCTAAATTTGCCATGAAATGCATAACCGATTCACCTCTAACCAATAAGAAAAGGCTCTTTAAAATATACACCGCTAAAGGAAACTTCTGATTCTCTGCGGTGATTCATGCTGCAAAGTATTTCCATTGTTGGAATAAAAATGGAAATCAGGAGCTTGTTGTAGAAAGTTAATTCCCAGTGAGCAATTATCTATGTGACAAACCAACCTTGTAATTGGCACTTCTGTTGGCAATCTCCATAGAAAAGTAAAGGATTGACAGAACCCAAAGGCAGTGTCTTTTGGGGGAAAAGTGAATTGTTAGCATATTGCATGCTGATTCAAGAATGAGAGAGTGCTGGACTTCTCAGACACAGCAGTGCCCAGGGCACCTTACTCCATCAAACCCAAACAAACTGGCCCAATAAGTTCCTGGCGTTCATGGCTGAGAGTAAAATCCTGAAAGTATGAACCCCAAACCCAGTGAGTCGAGAGTGCTGGAGTCTGCAGACAGCTTGTGGAAGGTGTTAGTAGTGGGGTAAGGGGTGAAAGTGTCTGAAGGGAGTTTCACTGCCTGAAACTCATGGTTGACGTTTTAACACGGACGGCTGTTCTCCCAAGGCTTCCTGCCTGCGGAAGGTTCTCTGCAGTGAGTGTAAGTAGAACAAAATGTAGTCCAGGTCTATCCCCTCTTCCATGGAAAACCAACTTCCATTTTAAAAGAAAAAGTAGGGGAGAAAAAAGTAAGTAGTAAATATTTTGGGCTGGAAATAATAAATGGTTAAATTAATCTTTGCTCTATGCATTGATGAAAATGTGTGTTGGCAGTAGGATAAGAGTCTGGATATCTTCAGGACTGCTGCCACCCCTGTTTCTGTGTAGGAAAAGGCACCCCTGACAAACCTCGTTGCCCCCTACGGAAGGGAAAACAAAGCCCCGCTTCTACCTCTTGCTTTGGATAGAGCAGTAAACTAGAGAGCGCTATGGGATCTGGAGTCTCACCATGCCCAATCTAAGTCTAGCCCAGGGAAAATTTTTGCTGCTGCCTATGCTGTTGCTCATTTGTTATACAGGATTTTCCAAAGACTTTGTGTTCATTATCGTGGCCTCAATGTTTAGACACTAGCTTCTTTTAGAAGCAGAGGAGACAGAGCAATGATCTTTGACCCAGGCTGAGGAGCTGGCTGGTGGTGAATTGGTGGCACAACCCAAATCTCCTGCCTGCTGGGCTGCCCTCCCACCTTGATAAAACCAACCATTCCCCCTTTCAATGCTTCAATATGGTGCCTTTGCTAGCGTTAAGACAGTTTCAAAGGTCCATTTTACTCTGTTCTCTTAGAAGCTGCTAAATTCCTCCTTTTTTTTTTTTTTTTTAAATCGCTCAGTTCTATTTTTAAGCACATATTTTGTGTTCAGGTTCCATTGTAAATGCTGTTCCATTAGGAATCTCCTGCTGCTCATATAGTTAGCCTAGCCGATGTAAATAACCTAGCAGACAGTGTGAACTCTGCTTTGACAAGCTGTAGCGCCGAACCCCATGCGTGCTTTCCCTTTCATCAGATACACACGCTCTCTCCGTGACTTCTATTGGCCACTGGGGGATGTGAAATGAAAAACTACCTGATTGTGAATTATGACAGTAAAAGTTTATAAGCTACTAAAATGAAGTTATAGCACCTAGGAGCTCAGTCAACTGACAATGTTAAATGACACGTTTTAAAACTCGCCCTGAGATAATGCTACAAAAGGAACCGCGCACGCAGAGGTGTGAGGTGGTGCTGCTCTGTGACAGGCAGAAAGGTAACGTGGCACAGAGCAAACTGCGGAGGAGTGAGGGAAAACTGCTGCACTGATGGCAGTTGTTCCCTGTTAATCTCAGGAGAGCTAAAGGTAACTGCTTTGAAAAGAAATGTGTTTATAACTGTAAGATGTGGAGGAAAGAGAAAAATGTAAATATATGTATGTGGGGGGGTGGGGTGGGGTGTAATCCTTTGACAAGATAAGAATGGCTAAAGATGGCATTAGTGGCCAGAAGATTGGTTAAGGTTTGTACATCACAGCTGTGGCAAAGAAGGCTGGTTTTCCTCTTCTCCTCACCATTCAAGTGGTGAATAGCCGCTCTAGAAGGGTGGGATTTGATACCAGGCTTTGAGGGAACAAAGAAAGGCGACTTTGGGCACATTCAGATCGGGAGCATGCTTTTGATCTGAATCTCCTGATCATCTTCGATTTGCATCGCAGAGTGATCTTGGAGCACGTTTCTTTGGGATGGAGCTAAACAAAAAAAATGCTCGTGCCTGATGTGTTCCAGCTGTTAGTGGGAACTAGTCTGATGTGAACCCCCCTGAGCTGTGTATAGTGTGGACATGTTCTCAGCACTAGCTGTTTCACACTCTGTATTTGCTCCTATTGCATTTCACTACTTGCTAACGAAGACAGTCTCTCTCTCTCCTTCAAAGGCATTTGTATTCCCAAATAATGTAAAAGGACATTACAGCACTGTAGAGCACTCTGGTTTTCTGTATCTACTGTAACTTCTTTTTCACCTTGGTTTTATGTTTTTGCTGCGGTTGATTATGGTACTCTAGGTACTGATTGTCTTCACAAGCGGGGTGGCTGGGGCCAGCTCTCTTTTTAAGCATCTTGATTTCCATAGTTAGCGTTTATCACCTGAGCTTGTTTGCAGACTGGTTGCAATGGACAACATTGAAAGCAATACAGTTGCAAACTAAAGTAAAAAAGAATACAGGTGGGGAAGACTCTGGGTGTGTAAAGATGGCACTGTCCTCTGCTGAATGGAGTTTAAGCTGCCAAAATGTCCCAGACACTATTGCCAAAAACCTTGGAAGAAAAAGGTCTAATTCATGCAAATAAACGCTGTGTACAAGACAAAGACATGTTGCATGCTCATAGTGAAAGGCAGCTATAAAAAAAGGTGAAGTAAAATGCCAGGTAGCATCCTGATAATGGAGCACCATCCAAGGCACTGAACAAATACTTTTTATGCTTTTTTTTTTTCAGAAGGGCCTATTAAAAGCATGAGAGATGTGAATAAGGTTTTCTACAGACCACCTTAATTCTAGCTCTTCCTAAAATTGTCACATTTGACATTCATTAAGCTATGTGCACAAGAAAATATAGAGGGAAGATGGCCCAATCATTACAGTAGTAGCTGTGTAGCGTTAGGTTTTCCAGTACACTTGAGATTTGTTAGGGAAGTCCTTTAGTTTCTCTAGATCTCTATGCCTGCACGAAACCAGTAAAGTACACTGTAGACTCAAAAAAAAAAAAAAAAAAAAAAATGCTATGAGAATGAAGTCTGTATAAATAGCTGAGGGGGGTGTTGGGGGCTGTTGGGTGTTTCAAAGCATCTGCTGTGACTGTGTCTTAGTTACCTTCCTGTCTTTCATATGAGCCACATCTCATCCTGCAAGGTAAACTAATTCTGCTTCAAATGTCTGCTTTGCCAGGCAACTGGTTTCCACACTTGCTGCACGAAGGTAAATTGGAGAGATTCTTCTTCTTCTTGGCTTCCTTAATGATGGTGAACACCCTGGGGTTCTGGACCATTGCACACAGGTATCTGTGAGAAAATGAAAGTTTGATGTTTCGTTTGTAGATATAGGTAGAAATTCTTGAAAAACCTTTAAGCTAGTGTGTAATAAAGAATTGGTAGTGATAGATCATATGTTATTGTTCAGGGTTCAGACTTAAGTATTTTTCATCTGCCTTCAGGAGAGAGATTTCACAGTAAAAATTATGTGGTAAGGTAAAAAAAAAAAAAAACCTGATGTAATTAGCCTTAAATATTTAAGGGGTCTTATTAACATAAAAATACCTTGAGGAAGGAAGAGCATCCTATTCTTTACAGAAGGACATAAATATGTTGGCATGGAGTTTAGATCACAGCACCAAGATATCTCGGTCACGGAACTGACCTCCATTGCACTTGGCTTTGTACCAATATATTGAAAATGTTGCTGTTGTCTCAACGAGCTTACGTCTTTAGTATAGGACAGTAGGCAAAGGGGCTGCAAGAGAACAGCAGACAGCTAGTAGTTAATGTTGTATGCAGCAGTTTCAACAGAATAACCCTGAAATATTTTCTGATACTCTACTGGGCAGTGAGGTAAAAACAACTTTCTGCTGGAGACAATGGAATGGCTCAATTAGCCCCCTCACAGGAAGCAATTTTATGCCACCTATAGAGCCTCAGTTTAATGCCTATATATTGTCTGTAAAATGTAAGGAATCACAACTGCAATCCCTTTTTACATCTAGGGTGGTTTGAGAGTTGGCCTGCCTCCTGAATTCCAGAACATTTAATCACAGTTAACTTTCTGTTGTCCATGTTATAAGTAATACTTGTAGTCAAGAACAGGGAGGGAAGCAACCTGTGTCACCACGAGTGGGGAAGGGTCATGCACGAGTGGGAAGGGTCATGCACGAGTGGCATTCTCTCTTCGACATTGCGCTCCAGTTTTCTGAAAGACTTCCATAGACCTTGATGAAGTAGTGATTTGATGATGATGATAATAGAAAACTTCCAAGGGCAGTGTACTTCTAGAACCCTTGAGAAAAATACTGCTTTTTCTGTTACATAGAGCACTAACTTTGCAGCACCAAAGACTACCGTAGCATCTTGTCAATCATTTCAATGTAACCTGAGACACAAGTGTCCATTTATTCCAGTTGCTAGTTCTTGATTCTATTAAATGTGACCCGAGTCATGACTAGAAATGTTTTTCCTGTGTGTACTTTGTCTTCCTTTTATAAAATGTGATTTTCTTCTGTAAAATGAAATTTTCATTTGTGATATTTAATGCTGAAAAGTAAAAGATTGTGGTTGTCAAAAAGTGGCCATAAAATTGATTTGAGGTCAACAAATAATTTTGCCACAAATTAACATATTTATTAACATATTTTTATGAGGAAATTTGTTCATCTCTAGTCTTCCCCTCCCCCCCCCCCCCCCCCCCAAAAAAAAAAAAAGAAGTTTCATTTTGTGCTGAATAAGAATTCTCCCAGAGGGGAGAAAAAAGGGTGAGGACTGTTCAGATAAATGCTGATTTAGGGGTGGTGGAAAATCAGGCTTTAAAACTCTGAATTAGAAAAAAATATACTAAAATTTCTATGAGGAAAAAAGCATGTTTCTTTTTAGATTTGTTAAAATGACACAGTACAGCTGCTATTAACACCTCTGTCCTGTTTGGCATTTCTCATCCTGAAGTTCTGAAAGGTTCTAGGAAAGTGCATACCACTATCCTATTTTTTTGGGCTGCTTAGAAGTCAAGGACTCAGAAGGCACTGTAACTTGCAAACTATTACCTAATTATCAATGGGTAAAGCTAATCCCAGAAAGGATGATTATTTTAGTATTTTCCTTCCCTATTCTCCCTCACAGATACAACAACCTGAATCAGGAATGTACCAATGAATTCAGAGGGAGTCTTCCTGAAGAAAAACTTTTGAAGCATGAAAAAGCTATCAAGCATTATGATAGTGTCCTGGAAAGTTCTCCCATTTTGTCTCCTATGGAGAAAACTTGAAAAAATTTCGCTCTTGTTTGACTGAATATTGATTTCGTTACCAACCAGCTTTCTAATGTTAAATTACATAGCATACTTCAGTGGAACTGCCAATGTATTTATGAATTATCTTCGGAATAATAATGTTGTTTATAAAATAGCAGTCATCATAGGATTTGGCCTTGTAGGATGCTGCGCTGTCATAATACATGTCGAGGACAATGAGAGCTCACTGCTTGGCATGGCTGATGGAGAAAGGCTTTTAATCTCTAGGGAAATAGATAGGTATCCACATATATTTGTACTTAGTAATGGTCCAGAATTAATAAACTCATGTATACATTTGTTTAGCAAATTACTTTGTGACAGTTGTTTACAAATAATTTTGGAGTCTGGTATTGGCTGGTTGATACTAGCAAAGGTGGGAGACTTGTGCAATATTCTTGGCTCTGCTACCTATCTGCTACCTAGTCTTCAGCAAGCTGCTGCTTTACCTGTAGTTTCCGCTTCAGTAAAATGGCACAGCCATACTAACCCTCTTAGCAAATTGCTTTGAGATATACCAAAAATATGCTAGAAACTATATATCAGTAATAAGCCCATAAAGTCTGTCATGAAACGTTGATGATGAGGCATCTAGTCTTTTAGTTTGCAGAAGCACCATGGAATTTGTCATTCTTAAAGGACAACATGCAGAAAATAGCTAGTAAGAGAACTGGAGACTAGAATATGTTGATGTCAAAATTACTGATTGTAGCCCAGCTGAACGGGGTGAAGGGAATTAGGAAAAGAAGATTGGGAAAGGGTAGGTGCAGTTGGAAGTGGGGGAAAAAAAGATTAGCAAAATGCGTTCCACTTTGAAGATCTAAACAGGCGTAAACACTTCCAAAATTGGCTGACTTGGGTATTGTAAGTGATGCTAATCTAGCACTTAACATCATATTTTTTTTTAATTTTTTTTTAAGTCATACTACTGAAAAGAGTGAGAATAGAATGGGGTCTTTCTGTGATAAGGAAACATATTGAATCCAAAAACTAAAGGAGCACTTTAATATCAAGATGATTGTATTGGAAGTGGTAGACAAGACAGAATTCTTGCTAGATACGAGGAACATTCTACTGCAGGAGAAACTACGTCAAAGGAATATAATGCACTGAAGTGACAGAGAGGGTAGTTTGTGAGCTGAAACTATGAAAGAGCTGGTGAAGGAAATCACCTCTCCACCATTAACTGTATTTAATGCTGCAACTTTGGATTGGGCATTGGGGGGAGGGAAGAGCAAAATTTAGTAACTACATCGAAGAAGTAGGAAGTCAGGCAAGCAGGAGCTGTTAGTTTGATCTCACAAGTATTTAAGGTTTAAAAAAATTTAAAACCCCAACATTTAAAGTCATGAGATAAAAGGAAAAATTAATAAAATGCAACACATGTACCAAAGGTAGATTTGTCAGACTACCTTAATGTCTCTGTGTAATGAGAATTCATTTTCTAAACAAAACATAGTAGAGATGATCTGCCTTGATTTCAGTAAAGCATTTGACATATGTCCCATGGGAAATAACTTGTGAAGATGGAGATCAGGGTCAGCAGAAGAGCTACAAGGTGGCTGAGGGACCTGTTAAAGCCCAGATGGCAACAGATATTGTAGAAAGGGGGGTCCCCATCTGGAAGCTGTATTTGTCTGTGCAACTTGTTTAATATTTTCCTCTATGGTAAAAGAGAATGTGATCCTAGGATGCACTGGTAGAGATGGAAGAAGTAAGTATGTCTTCATACGAGTTTATCTGAAATGGTCATCATGTCAGAAGTGTGCTTTCTGACTAGCACGGGATGCCATGCCTTGATGGTGGAGCTGAGTGTACAACTCGCTGCTTGGTCTGTAAGAAGTGGTGTGGGGGGAGAAAGGCTGCCTGCTTGCCTTGCCCTGCCTTTTGCCCTGCCAGCAAGGGACAGCCTCTTTCTCCAAAAGTGACTGGATAAGCTGGGCTGGTGCTGGGGCTATGAGAGGGAGAGGCAGCAAAAGGCTGAAGGACCTAGTCTCCAAAGGCACCAGAGTCTGGGAAGCAGACTAATTTTGCCGTATTTCAGTAAATCTGTCCATCCCACCTGACAGTTGTTTGCTTCTAAGGTGATATTTTTCTAAATGGTATTTGTATTGCAATAAACCCAACTTTAAGCCACAGAAACTCCTAGTTTCTTTCCATAAAGAAAAAGTGAGAAATTCCTGAATACTTGACCTTTGTCTTGGCACAGAAAAGCTGCAAAGATGCTGGCTGGAGTCTGCTGACAAGAGGTATGTGGTTGCTGTCAATGCATTTGAGAGTTATACAGAAAAGGAGAAGAACTATTTAATAAAAGGGTAAAATCTAAGATTTGAGCCAGTGAGTATAACTTGGCTGGGGATGCTTTTAACACCTAATGATAATTAGATATATATATATATTTAAACTGCAAAAATAGCAACAGTTTGGAACCATTTACATCAAGAACAGGAGAACAAGAAACTTAACTTTCTTTTCAGATGGTGTTTCCTCTAGTGCATGCTCAGGCTGAATGACCTCAAACTTCCTAAGACCCTTCCCCCCCACCTCCCCGAGAAATCAAAATGTGACAATAGATGATAGCAGAGGATGGAATGCAGCTATTGCAGTTTAATTGTCTGATGAAGATCATTCTGCAAGAAAAAGAGGATTAGTTAACTCCCTGGACAGGACCTCTCTGTCATGCAATCATGCAGGAAAGGCTTTCAGCAATGCAGAAGGAAGCAGTTGGGCAGCCTTCATAAAGAGATACTTTGGAAGGGTTAAAATGCCCTTTCGGATGAGTACTTGACTACTGAAAACTCTCTGCCTTCTTCACATGGACTAGAAAAAGGCTTTTTCTATCAGATTCAGTTAAGAATTTGGCCTTTTGGATGGATGGCAAAAAGAAAGGGGTAGTGACTGCTGGATTTTGACTTATATCAGTCGGTGGTGCAGAGGAAGCTATATGCAAAAGTCTATCAATCACGCTTGCTGTTATGACAGAACAATTTAGCAGTTATACCCAACAGATGGGGATGCTTCTTGAACTGCAGCATCTGGGACTCCATACAAAGCTGATGGAATCCTTTGTACTTTCAGAGCACTACCTAAATTTTATAAATCTGGCACCACCACACAGTGAAATTAGTATAAAGGACTCTATAGGTTTGGTCTTGACTTTGAAAGAAGTCGCTTTTCATATCTGGTTTAATACGTTACAAAAAATGAGGTGTGTGTGCATATGAAATACTGTAATAAGCAGCTGGAAGATGTTAGAATAGCCTTCTTTGTTGAGCATTTTGTTGATCTATGGCAGTTTTCATGGCAGATAACAAAACAGATCCGATTGCTTGTGTTTGAGGTAACCTGTTGATGTTACTTTGCGCAAAGTAAATGTAAGATATGTGTGTTTTAATTCTCGGCATAAAGAATTATAGTTTTGAAATTTATTGTGGAAAAAGTTCTCCTAAGTGAGGGTAGGAGTGACCAGAAACATCCCAGCTCAGTTTTGTAGTTTTGAATAGTGCTTAAACTTTCTAAATCTTGTCCCAGCACACAATGAAATTAGTATAAGGGACTCCATAGATTCAGTCTTGAAAGAAGCTGCTTTTGTGCTTCTGGTTATAACTATTTGAGTAGGCGCTGTGCTCAGCGGAGGTCATTACTAAACTCGAATAGCCATATGTATTGTTGATTACTGCTGGTACAGTTTTGGGTTTGGGTTTTTTTAAGGATTAAATGTGTGTTTAATACTGTATTCATGTATGCATATGCAAAAAAATCAAGTTCTGTCCCACTGAGCACCTCAGTTAAGTCTAAATGCATGGGACACCATTTTGAGTGAGGGAGGGTGAAGAAAGCTCGCTGGAGAGGATTAAGATCTCCATCTGTTAAGTTTGCACTGATGATAAAACACATGCTCCCAGTTGGAACAAGATGCATTAAAAGAGCAATTTCACTTCTACTGCCTAGCAACAATGTCATTGAGCACCTGCAATAGTTTAAACATTAAGCATAATTGGCTTTGCTTGACATAAATCTGTAGTTTTGTAAATAAGAGCAGTTGAGTTTCCATGTAATACCAATTAGCTATAAGGAATGCTTTGTTTGCTGAAGCCTGCAGCTTTGCAGAGGAAAGAGGGAGTTGTTCAGACTCAGCAGTAGTAGTCAGAAGGTAGAACCCAGATCAGACATTACACAGGCTTTGAGTGTCCTTGTGCAAGTTATTTAATCTGTTTCAGTCAGGTTCCCTAGGTACAAAACGAGGAATAACATTCAGAAGTCTTTTTTTGGTAAAGAACCCTGAGCGTGTCTGTTTAAAATACCTCAGCATTAAACAGAGCTGTCTGGGTCTGCGCTGGATTTCTTTTCCTTTCTTTTAGTTGGAGCTACTATTGCATCTTGAAAGTTCTTTTAAATTTTCTAGAATCACTTGCTTTCTGCTAGTGATGGAAGAAAGAGGTGTGGCGCCCACTCAGTACAAAAATCAGTCTTTTTCAGCTTCTGTGGGAACTCTGAGTTGGAAAAATGAGGTAGGAGAAGGCCTTCCTTGTGGCACAAAGCAGAGCTGCAGAGCAGAACGAAAGCTTTTGGGCTTCAGCTTGGTGTCCGTTTGCTAGAACGTGTACTAGATTTGCCTTGGCAAGGGCAAATACAACTACCTTCCAGAGGATGTTTTGAAAGGCTGCTTTTATTTAATCTTTAAAAAAAAAAAAAATCAAAAATTCACGAGTCCTCTTCATCATGTCTCTGTTCTGAACAGAATGAAAATGACCTTTTCCTTTCTAATTTCTTTTCTAATACTCAGTGGTAGTAAGACTGAAAGGAACTGCTCTGACAATGATTTTTCAGTGTTTTGCAGATACTTCATCTCTGAAGAGTACTGGATAACGCACCCTAAGACTACCAAATTGTAAATACAGCCTGCACATTTTGGTGGGGGGTACATGCTCTCAAAAAGAAAGTTAGCAGAAACTTTTTTAAAATATTGTATGACCAGCATCTTTTACTGCTTTGTTGGTTTTGGTTTTTTTTTTTCCGGTTGGTTGGGGGTTTTGGTGGTGGAGATTTGTGTGTGTTGTTTTGGTTTAGGGTTGGGGTTTTTTTTGGTGTCTCTTTTTAATTTGGGAAAAAAAAATAAAAATAGAAAACATGGAGTAGGTATATTGACAGTTTGACTGGGGGGGTAGTCCACCACCTTTCTAAACACCAGGATTTTGTGTAGCACCAAAATGTGCTCATTCCAACCATCTGATACGCTTCTGAGAAAAAGCACATGTCTAGAAAATATTGCAGATATTAACTTTACAGTTTGCGGGTTAGCTTCTTTCCTGTTAATGTGGGAAACTCCTGTTCAAGTGCTTGCTCTCTCACATCTGGAACACCTTAGCTTAGAACAGAGGTTTTGAAACCGGCTTGTATATCCGGCGGAGTGTGTTGACTGACTGGATGGAGACTGAATGTAGGTGTGCGTGTCTTCTGGATGCTCTTTTTTTCTATTTAAATATATATTTTTATTTTTATTTCCTTTCAGATCAAAAGAAATTACTTGAAATCCAAAACACTTAACAAACAAACCAAAAAACCCAACCATGGGGGAGGGGGGATGTCCAACAAAAAAGCTTCCTAAAGCAGTCAATGTTTCTCCTACCTGCTTTGTAGCCTGGTAAAAAGCATCTTTTGAAACCAGAGCCTGAATGCTTTCATTGTCATGTCATGCGAACTTCAGAAGCACGATCGCTGATGAGGCTGGGGATAGTAGTTATAGTAGCACTTAATATAAAGGCACAGCAAGTTATCTTAGCTTTATTTCTCGGATGGTCAATGAATATGATATGAAGATACTGTCTATTTAGCTGGCAGAAAGAGGCAATCTTTTTGATACCAAGCAAAATCATAAATTCACAACAAATGTTGAATAGTAAACCAAAGGTTGCAAGAGGATGCCGCTTGAAAGCGAATCCAGCGTTACATGCAGTTCTGAATTTCTTTACCTTGGCTCAGAGTTTTCCTATTGTCTTGAAAATGTTCCTTATTAAAATATTCAGGTGGAAAAACCTGAGAGATTTTATTATCATGCTGACAGATGATAACCCCCTCAACAAGCTTTGTCGCTGTTTGTAAAGAGCTGTCACTTAGTGGAAACACTCTTTAAGCGTAAGCTATTTGTAAACTAAACTTTAATGGTGAGAACATTTTGCTGCTTAAGGATTTACACAGTGTTTTGCGCTACGTATTCTGTGAAAAAGGGTTAGGGAATATCTGTGACTTCGAGGGAGAAACTTCATTGCAGAGATCCAAGTACAGAAATTATGCAGGTCTTGCAAAAATAAGCAAATAGTTTCAACAACAGAGAGAGCAGCAAACTGTATCAACAGGGGAGGAAGGCAATTATTACCTACTTGAAAATGGTGTTGCTTCATTATGGAAGATCTTTCAATTGCTGCTCCTTGCTTGAGGGGTAGGAGATTCATATTTACAAGAAAATGTGAGAGCGGATGAAGGTCTTGTCTGTTAGATTGCATAGATGTTAAAGACTAAATACAGTGGTGGTGAGGGCACACCTAAAGCACGTATTTCTCATATTTTAAAAATGGAACAGAGAGGGTACTGCTGTAGTGAAATAGTTGTAGGCTATAACTTAGTAAATCCAGTGCTGCTTTTTTTTTTTCCAGTCCCAATGTAAATTACCAGTTAATTGATTCTTCTCTTTGCAAAGTTTGATCATCTGATTCTAAAGTGGACTATTCTCTGCTCAGTTATTTAAAATAACAGTCGCTGTTATAGCAAAGGTTAACTAAATCATGGTGATTTTCTTATGGTTCTTCCCCCCAGTTAGCATTTTCAAGCTATCTTCCTATGCATGCCGTGATTGTTACGCCTACCTTTTGACATTCTTTAGAAAACAACATTTTCACTTTCTTCGAGCCTTTTTAAGATGCAGTGAGTTCCAAATAATCACTTGCGCAGATGCTCATAAATGCCTTTTTTTTTTTTTTTAAATACTCGTGCAGTTCCGACACAGGCTCAGGCATGTAGATCCTTCAGAAATGCTCAGAGAGAGTGGCCCAATTTAAATTATCTATTGAATGCTGAAACACAAATTGCACATGAAATCCCCAAGCTTCAAGGGTCTCTGGCAGGTCACATCCTACCAGTCACTCAAACATTTAGTCATTGCTACCCCCATGCACCTATGAAACTGAGGCTGTTTGACACCTCTGAGAATATTTCTCATGTTAGATCTGTTGTAAATGAGCACATGGTCCAGAATAATTAATGGTAACACTTCAGTCCTTTTTTGACAGAGTTGTGTTTCTTATGCAGTTTGTGCTGGTCTGTCTATTTAACTGCAATCAGCCATGCCTGAAAGACAGGAAAGAACAAGACGGACAAGTGTGTCAGTGAGTGAACCTCTTTTCTGTAATTAGAAATGCACAGGGAATAAATTATTCTCTAATTCAAGCTGTCCAGCTCACACTAATAATAACAACCCAAGAAGCAATCTGTTTATAAAAACTAAACCTGAATTTGTGAGACTCCTTAGTGCAAGATGGGATTTGCTGTGTAGTCTTGTTCTAGTTTATCATGCTTAAAGGGCTCTATCGAGGCTTTACGAGTGTTTCGGGCTGGACTACACGGTGATTTCATACGTGTATTTTCTATCACTTAAGATTGGCTAAAACTTAGAGACAACTGTAGCAACTCTGGGCCAAATTCTTCTCAGCTAAATTAACAGTTGATAAGGAAAAAATATTGTAGATTCAAGGTATAAGCAAACTTGGCCTAAGCCATTCCTTTTAATATTTCTCCATTCAATTGTCTTCCAGCTTGCACAACCAAAACCTTTTCTGTGGAGGCACCGGGGGGGACCCTAGCAATGGTTTGAATGATTTTGTTTTGTTCACCTAAATATAATTCCTATGAGTCTGATATTTTTTTTTTTAAACACTAATGGGGCCTAGTTGTATCTCTAATGGGTGAAGATTTAACTTAAAGTACTCTGTGGTGGGCATTACAAGTTTCAAACCATGATAATATTAAAATTGGAGGAACTGGGCAGATTCTGAAGGGTCTGTCTCACTATCACAGCCATAAGACTGCAGGCTAAACTCTTCCTTCCCTGGGCTCTAGGGCAAAGAGAGTGGATGGGATCTTGAACTTTTGAGCCCCAAAATGTTTGGCTCAATAGATTTTTTGATATTTTTTTCTAATTTTTTTCTAATTTTTTTCCTAAACTTACATAGGCCTTAATTATGGGTAACTTCTAATTGCAGCACCTGATTAAGATGCAAAAAGCTGAGTGCAGGAGAGCGCAGAGCACTCTTACTTGACTTTAGCTTGGAGTCAAGAGGAGATGTAACGTCTTGAGAGTGGAGGAGGTGCCAGGGAACTAGCTTTCCAATGAGTCTGGAAATGAGAGTGCACAGTCTCCATTTTAAATCTGGGAAAGTAATCAGGTCTTGGGATTAGATATGTTACTTATCCTCCTTTAGAGCCAAAAGCTATAAAGAAACTGCTCAGAATTTGAACAGCTGTCATAAAGCATCCCTGACATTTTTAAGCAATCTCAGATCTTTGGATGAAGAGTCATGATAGTAACTTTTATTTTTGGAAGGCTGAAACATACACAATGAATTCTCTCTGTCAGACAACAAGCTGCAAAAGAGAGTGTTGACTACGAGAAGTCAGCCTAACAGGTAACAATTTTTTATTATTATTGTGAAATCTCAGCAAATCATTTTATCCATTTTATTCTTCATACAGAGCATATGCGTTATGGTCAGTTGCTGATCTGAAAGTATAGATGAGATCTGGGGCGGGGGGGAACAAAAGCTATCTAGGCTTTCTGGCACATTTGTGTATATACATCACTTCAAACCGAGTAGAACAAGCTTGAAGAGTCACTGGCCAGTAATTCAGAGTACCTAATTAATTTAATTGCAAACCATGAAATTCTCAATTTATTATTCAAATATATTCATGCACTTCCCTCCCCCAGGGCTCTCCCCCTAAAAAACCCCTGCCTTTTCAGTGAAGCTCTATTTTGTGAACATCTGAAATCCGAACAAAAGAATATTCACGGTGTGTCAGACCAGCGATCCTTCTAATGGTGTGTGAGGGGAAAATACAGAACAGAACACGAAACACTTCTGGTAAACCCATCCAGGCTGAAGGAGTCATCCTTAGTTCTGTGTTTCTGTTTGTCCCAATAGCTTATGTAACTAATCAGAATACTAATAATAATGTAATACTAATTGCCAGTTTAGCATGTTTCGGTGAAATCTGCAATTTAGGTACTTGTTTTCAGTTTATATTTGTTTTCACTCTATATTTGTTTTCACTCTGCTGGTACTTGTGCTCTTGCAGGTCTTTTATGCCTTGCTTTCTGAAGTCCAAGGTGAAGTCAACTGTGGCCCAGACCCTTCACTGATCAGGCTTCTGTGAGTGGTAGGAAGGGGAGAAAGGACGGAGGGAGCGAGAGTAAACTCACAATTCATCTTCACAGAGTGCAACCTCTTCAAATATTATTTTGTATGAGCAACTGCCGCCCTTCCCATAGATTTGTAGTTCAACATCTAACACCAGTGAGTTGTGCTAATAAAAGGAGTTGGGACAGAGGAAGGATCTGTTACCTTTTGTGGTGTAACCTCTCATCACAAGTGTAAAATAAGTCATGAGCTATCAGAGCTTGAGCTTTCCAAGTCCACAAAATAGATGCATGGTTGATTTGAAATTTGCTTTTGAATCTATTGGTAGGAAATTCCTTCCATTAAAAAATAAGATGATCTCTTTCCTTTTTATCATAGCGAGCAAGGCACTTGGCCCTTCCTTGATGGCAGAATTGGGTCTGGCTTTTTGTCATGTGACAAAATAAATAAAAATGAGTTGATACTAACACCTCGGCTTCCTACACCTTCATGTGAACTTAAACCTCTCATATGACCTGACCTCAAAAGAAAGATGTGTAGGAAGAGTCTTCCTAGTGTATTTTGGGATTTGTTTTTGTTTTCCTTTACCTCCTCCAGCTTTCATCCCACCAGTACCCTCAAAGCTTTGATATGAAGAGCACCCTGTGGCATTACAGATGTTCTCTTGTTATTTCGGCTCTTTTGGATGCTTTTGACTGGCAGCTGCTCGGTGGTCTTATGCCAGCATCCCTGCTCCCTCTCACCTTTCCTCTCACCCGTTATGGCACGAGGGTGTCTTCCATTTGCCCCACTGCGCACCAGGCTTCCCGCACATCTCCTCAGAAGTAATTCTGCTTTCCCAGCTCCCTCTGAGGATCTGTCACCCAGCCTCACTCAGTGTTGCATTATTAAGCATGGAGTAGACACCAAGCGAACTTGGTGGAAACTCTATTCAAAGAGTGTTTTTTCTCTCACCGTGTGTGATCTGCTGTTCCCCTGCTCTCCGGTTCGCGCCCGCACGTGCGGGTGCGCACGTGAGTCTGTGCGCGTTGGGAATTTGATCATCCCTACGCATGTCCTTGCACACTCCCGGCTCTTTGTCAGACCTGCTGGTTTTGTAACGGCCATGTAGACGGTGTCTGTGCTGCATTTGAGGAACAGTGGGGACATCCAGTGGTCACATGGGTTATAATTAATTACTCCCGATCGGGTCAGTAAGATCAAATTTCCAAGCGTTCTTCTTTTCTCAGCGTTTGACTTATTTTTCATCATAGCTCATTACGCTGTACAGTGCCTGACAGAAGGCTGGGATGACTTCTTTCTCTCACCTTTTTCTTACCTGCCCCCTCCCCCCCCCCCCCCCCCCCCAAAATGTGATGTTGTGTCATATCTATCAACAGCTGAAACCAGGAAACTGGGTCTCTCTCAGAAGAAACTGGGGATATATTTTAATTACTTTTCAAATGGAGAATTTGGAAGAAAGAGTAAGGAAAATATTAGCTGTTATTTTGAATGCATAACACTAGGATAACTGGTAAATAAATGTTTTTACCAGACATGGCAGGGATTATATAAAAAGAAAATGACAAATAATCCCAACTTAAACTTTTTATACAACTTTTTCAAATTACCTCATGCATAATTCATGTATACCTCGGTTCACCTGGAGTCTGTGATGAGACCGAGAGGAGCCGATTCCTTCCCTTTTCTGAATCTGACAGTGATCAGATTCAGTCACTGCGCATCGGGAGAGCAGTGTCTCCCATTTTTCTGTCCTAGTGGGCTTTTCTGGAATAATTCTTAATGAGATAGATTTTAAAATGAATAAATAAATAAAGACCTGTTCTGTGGTTGTTACAATATAGACTAACACCACCAGTGATTTCCAGACTTTTACACCAGAGGAAGGAAGATGTTTCTTGCCCTAATGGCTGCTTGTTGTATGATTGAGTGGAGTCATCAACTCTCCTCTGTCCACTTGGTAACTCCAGAAATGGCACTAGCTGATCTTCTAGTTAGTAGCATCAGAACAGCAAAATGTCTATCTGCTGCGCATCAGTATAGCCAACTTTCTCCCTAGTTTTGTTCAGAAATATGAAAAAAAAATATGGACCCTTCAGGGATTGAGAGAGCACATAAAAATCTAACCTAACTTCTTTTTTTCCTTTAGAAAGAAAAATTAATTTATTATCATGTTATGTAATATTACTATATTCCTCTTAGTCCACCTGATACTAGAAACAGTGCCTTTTTTGTTGTCAAACTATGAATTAATTTAAATAATATGATTGTTCCTCTGCTGTTTTTTGTTTCCACATTGAGATAAAATTTGTGGAAGCCATGGGAGAAATTCTACTAGAGGTCACTGGCCTAATCATAAAATGTCTTTAAAATTTTTATGATCCTTTAATGGAGCACTATTGGATAATTCCTCCTGGAAAGGATCTAGCTCTGTAATAAACCCTTTTGAAGGAACATTGCAACTTTGGTACAGCTCTCAGCAACTCTTTTCCCCAGGTTTGCATGTGCTACGTTGGTGGCAGTGACCAGAAGAGATGCCTTAAATGTTTGGCAAAAAACCCATGGCACACAAATGAAACAAGCGGGAGGTAATGATTTGTAATTATTACCTTGATGAAAGAGTATGATGATGTCAACAAGAAAAATTCTTATAAAGGAAAAGCATTTATATAAAATGCATCTGTCATCTGAACAAAGTTACATCAAATAATCTTCACCTTATTTGTGAAATGATAGCTGCCTTGTCCCAGTATATCATGATGGCTAAATTTCAACAAATCCTTAATTTTGCCTGAGTGATGGAGATGGTGGGAATGCTAGACCGAAAAAGCTGTGGTATTTTCCCATTTTCTGTTCTTTGTTGGTATTCTCCCATGCAAATTCATCTTTAATCCCTGCCTCAAAAAGCTGGCTAAACATCTTCAGGTAAATAATAGGCATGACTGAATTTATGTCAGAAGTGAGCATTTGCATACCCTAATTTCTAAAAACAAGTTTCTCTTTAGGCCAGCCCTGTGCCTCTTATTGTCTGGTGGAAATCTTCCAAGTATTGAATTGTTCTTACTGATACCAAGCTTAGAAACAAACTCATTTCAAAGGGATGAATAAATGTTATGTACGTGGCTTTTACATGTTGCTGACAATGCAGTATTGACCGTTCCTGTTATTTCCTTAAAATAAAACGGGATTCTAGGACGCTTGAGGGGGTGGTCAGGAAAACTCAGGGCTATGCATCCTGTGCAGCAGGTCATTAATCAGTTCAGTGGCAGAGCTGAGGCTACAGGGCAGCTCACCTGTTTCCTCCTCCACTTCTTTCTGGAGGGAGCTGCTGCTTCTACTTAATGTCTCCAAACAACCTACAGTAATAGGCATTTGAAGTTCTGCCAAAGGAAAGTGTAACTGTGTTTGACAGTAGCGGATATTGTGAGGATTGGGGGGGGTTTTTTGTTTGTTTTTTCATTTCTTGAGATGAGCCTTTCCGGTTTTGCTTGAAGTTTTGCTTGATTAATGCATTCATTAAAGAGGAGTGACGGTAATGATTAAACAAAAACATCTTTAAAATGCAGAGTTCATTTCAACACATTTGGTTTTGTTGCACACAAATTGGATTGGCATTGCATCCTGCACAGCAGGTACTCCACTTGAAATCAAAGACAGATGCTTTTATAGGATTAGAAAGGATATCTTGAGAGGTGGAGGAAGAGATTGAGGTTGGGGATTTTTGTTGCTTTTTCTTCTACTTTTTAGTAATAATGGTAAATGAATAATGATAATACTGCTGTTTTGTCTGCCTGGAGTACTAATAATATTGTTTGCTTACAATTAAAAGGAAATAAAAGCTCCATTGTAACTTGAATTGTTAACAAATCAAGAATACTTAATTGAGGTTCTTTCCCTTGTAAATAGCTAATAGTCTGAATTTTAATGCTAAATATCTCTGAATGAAAATATTTGACTGCTGAGTCATGCCAGGCAACCACATTAACTCTTATTTTTTTATTATTATCTGACAGTGTACATGTCTTTTAAGAGCTTCTCAAATTGCTTAACCTAGTATCTGCTCAAATGGAAACCTGGCAAGGGAGCTGGAGCCTGCAGGGGATTCTAGTTGGTTATAATGAATACAATTGAAGCATGTGTCTTGAACAGGACATCTCAAAGACCGGGTTGTGTGCAGAACTGCTGAAGGTGCTGATCTTCCTCAGATGCACTGTAGCCAGTTGACTAAGGAAGAAAAGAGGAGGACAGGTCTAGGGTCACCTCTATGACTCCAGCAGTCCTTTCCCTTTAAAATGTCCATTTTGGCTGCCCTTTAAGAGGTGTGCTCTACAAGTCATGAGCATCCTCTGAAAATTGAGTTTAGGTGAAATATTATCTGGAGCACCTATATCCCATTTGCCAGCAAGCTGTAAGTCAGCATTTCCAGCAAAACATTTTGAGATTATGTGGCATGAGAAAAGATCATATCATCGCGTTTGGCTTTTGAGCTCCTGAGTTGGAGTGCCTTCCTAATATTCTGCTGTGCCTAATCATCCTGTATTTCTGCACACTACAGCCTTTCTGATAGTGGCTACTATAATTTGCACTGTTCACTACTTTCCACATAACTATTCCATTCCACATTTATGGCTTTACAAAATTTTCTTATGTAATCTCTTTCTAAAGATGCAATTCAAAGAGCTTCTCCTGCCTCTTGACACTATGAAGCATCAAAAACATTGGATTTTCCCACTGTAAATATAAAATCCTTTTTTTTTTTTTAAAGAAATATTGTTTAATCTTTGGGCAAATCTTTATCTGACCTGTACAGAAGAGTTGAAGGGAGGAGCAACTTGCTGAGAATCTTCACATTTTTTAGTATCGCTGTTAATTTCCTTAGTTTGTCCAAAGATTCTGATTATGTTTGGGGTTCATTTCCCTGTACGTTGTTCAAATACAACAGATGGAGTGTCTCTAACCCCAGGAACTTCTTGGTGCCTTTTGAAACAATAAAGAGAAGACTGCTGAGAAACAAGAGAAAAATCTCACTTATTCCAAGCAATTAAAATTTTGCTTCAGCTAATGTCTTTTAATAATATCACTTCATGTGGCTTGAATTTCATCTCAGCTGTTGGTGAATAATATCAGCTCTAAGTCATGAGAAGCATGACTGCAGTGGACTCTTCTTCAGTGTTCAGTAGCTGGTTTTGTTTTGCTGCCTGGCTTGAATAAAAGTCTTTAGTCAGGGTCTGAGAGCGCCCAGTATGGTTTGCATAAGTGTGTGGCATAACGTATGGGACTTTTCAACCATTAAGTCCTAAAATTGCCATAAGGGTTTTATTTATTGTTGTTATTATTGAGTTTTTTACATTTCCTACATTGTATCTATAATGTATATGGTTTACAGAAGGTAAGAACTACATTTAGATTTTGATGATCATACCATAATAAGGTGTGGTATTTTGTCATTCATGACTTTACTGCTGCAGAAAAATACTGAAGTCCAGGAATCTGCAAATTATAGTTACAGCCCTAGACTCTTACCTGACTTTACTTCCAAAACTGATCTCTACTATAGATTTAACCATGTACTTTTTCTCCTACTTAAAGCCTTCTCAAGGTTTGCCTGGCACTCAGGTTCTTTATCTTGATATGAATCCCTAGACTGGTATTGTCAGTTCTTGATGGGGTTGTTTTGTTTTGGTCTGGCTTTCAGAATAAGGCATCAGTCTTAACCTACATCATTCACATAGCCTGGACCAAGGGAATACATCAATTAGATTCTGTTGCATATTTTTTCTTGTCCTACCTGAGAAATAAACTTTGCCATTTAACTACATGCAGGGTGATAACTGCCTCTTTCATAGTGACTCTCTCAAGTCTTAAATCAACCAAGAGATTCCAGAGGAAGTCATTTGTTTCTGAAAATGAATAGACATCTGGAAAGCAAAAATATAGGTCAGGATTTGTAGAGGTATTTTTTCTAATCATAATAAAAAGATTGACGTTTTTGCAGAGGAGTCCGTTTGCCTTTTTTTCTGTCCCCATTGTTGTTATATAAATGCTTTCAATGGCTGAGACTTTCAAGAAGAACTCAGTAATGAATGTTTGTTTTCCATTGAACTTTTGAGAGAGATTTATGATGCATTCTTTTAAATTCATGAACAGAAAAACAGTATCCCCATTGAAGAAAGATATGGTGTTTATCATTCAGCAATCAACTTAATTGCCTTCCATTATGAAATTGGCTTGGATTTTTGGGTTTCCGCCACAACAGTTTTTAATAGCACAAATGAATTTTTCATAGAATGAGAATGAAAATAAGTTTGAAAATTATGAATTCAAAGATACATTTTTCCACTGTGCATTCTTCTGTACCCTTGCTGGAAATCATAGTCATATGTTGTTATTGCTTGTCAGAAGAGCCATCCAGATGGGAAGTCCTACTATTTTATAGTAGCAGAGAAAGCCAGAAATAGGGAAGTGGAGACCAACCCTGCGATTTCCCAAAATCGAATATGAGGCGGGTGATCAACCTCACATGAGCAGTTGAGAAAGGACTTCTATTTCTGCCTGACTTCAGTAGGAGCTCAGGTATCTGTATAGTCATACTACTGCGAGCATCGTCCCTGATCCGCAAAACTTTTTAATGCTTATTTACTCCATCACAGGAGGGAGCATGCAACAGGTCAGGCAGTTGCCTTCCTCTCCTCTTGGAAATGATGGCCACTTCACATGCACAACTGAGAAATGACACGCTGTTTGTGCGTGTGGTCGTAGAAGAGCAGAGAGACAGACAGATTTGGGGGAGTTTCTTTCTCAAAAGTGCTTCCCTCCTTTCCCCTCGTTCTGTCTGCTTCCCTCTGCTTGAGAACCACGTGGTTCCTGTTAGATTGCTCTGAGCCCTTAATAACTGCAAAAAAATTAAATCTGAGAGGGCAGCAGAAGTAACAGAAGCAGTCTGGGGGTTCTCCTGACAGCACCACTCAGCGTGGTAATGTCACTAAGTACCTACTTTTGTGAACTTGGAGGGGTTTTTGAACAGAAAATATGTAGCTCTTTAAATACCTCTGATATTCAAGCAGCAGGATCCCTTTCCTCGTAGGTATAAAGATAACATCTGCTGGTATAGAGGGTTTTGTGCATTGGAGGAAAATCTGCATTAGTTTATGCCAATTTAACTGTGACCAGGTGATGTTTGATTGTATCATCGCTATTTCATTTTTAAAAATAATAGAAAAGCACCCCTTAACTCTCTGTACCAGAAAACAAATTCTGGTTAACTGTTGTATTTTGCTGTAGGATCTGGTATTCATAAACAGCATTTCACTACATGTTTCACATACTGCTTTCCCAGTCTTTCTCTGCTCCTGTGGTCTGAATATTATCACATCACTAAAGTTAATTTTTAAGAGAGATTCAGGAGATTTTGTAAAAGGAAACATTTTGAGGATGATGTGGGGTTAAAAAATACCACACAACTTTGTGTTCCTTCTGCTTTATGAGCATTGATTTCCTGGTTGGATTTGTGGATTTTATTTTTTGTTTAATTATTTTTAACTAGGTAATATATCATGCAATTTTTTTAATGCCACTGATTTTCAGGGTTATGTTACTGTAAGACTATTGAGGAGGATGTATTTCTCTAGGCATCTAAAAACTATTAATTCTAAGTAAAATTTTTAATTCCTCATGTCTTCCATGTAAAATGCAGTGATGAAAGCAAAAGTTGCTATTGGATTTCATGTTCTCTATTCCAGAAGAAGAGAAAAAAAATCAAAAGCTTTACTGGGATAAAGTTTTAAAGGTTTTTGCTGGATATTCTTGTTTTGCGAGGGGGAAGTTGTCATGAGAGAGAAGAAAATAGATGCAAATACAATTGTATAGAATAATTTTTAAAAAAGCGCAACCTAAAAAGTTCTATTTTGAAAATGATCAGAATTTATATTTGTCTAAGTTTCTCTAAAAATTAATTCTGAAGCCAAAGTACTTTAGGAATCTTATAATCTAGAAAAATCAGACCGGTATCTGACACGCGTTAGTAAATGCTGACTTCTTCCAGTGGTAACTGCTGTGTGTGCTTGTAGCTGTCAGGAGATCATGTGGATGCGTTGTCTGATAATAGCTGTGTTTTTTACTTACCTGTCAAATTTGAAAGGATGTATAGATGGTGTGCATGGTTTAAAAGGGATGGATGTGGATGTATATAGTGTATGTCTGACAAGGACAGTTGGAAATGTATGAGTTAATTGTATATTGTTTTGTAGTAGGGTAAATTTTTAATCACGTTGCATGTGTACTTTTTCGGTGAAGGAAGTAATTGATATTTGGGACACAGAGGGATATAAATATTTTATTCAGTCTCCTAAAAATAAAAGGAGTCATGTGGGTTCTTTCATGAACTTATATGTTTATAAGGTTTAAGATGAAGGAATTTATTCATGAATGTCGAGAAGCAAAGATACCATCAGCAACAACAGCTGCCTAAATCAGTTGAGACAGTAGTGACTTACATAGTTTTGTTTCAGATCTGCTTTTACTTTTGAGGGAAGAGAGCTTGTAAACACGCACACCTTTGAAAATAAGTAAAAATCTCTGTAGGTGGTAACACGCTTCCTTTCTCTTCGTTTACTAAATCCCATCACCAATTCCTGCATTCCCATCCTTCTTTGGCACTGACGTTGTGGTACAGAGTTACCAGTATGAGCTGTAAGAAAAGTCTGGATTTTTTTTGGAAGGAACTTATTTTCTGAGACACTAATTGGTCTTTCCTTGACAGAACAAAAGTGGCTCAAACCAACTGCATCGTACGTGGTGTTCTTTTCCTTAAAACAAAACAACATCCACCGAGGCTTTTCGTAGACTGGAAAACCTTGTTATGCTGAAACCACAAGTGGAGCTTCTGGACACTAATGTGACAGTAGTGTTATGTACTTAATGTGGCTGTTGGTTGTTTTTTAAGGCTTTGTGTTCAGGTATTCAAAACCAAGAAGACATCAAAATGACATAGTATTTTATTTAGTCATGCGGCCAAGAGAGGTGTGCCATTGTTAGATGCAAGTGGTGAGTATTGGTGACACTGCTGAAAATTTTTAGGTTAGAAACTAAAAACATCCTCCAAATCCCTCTCACTCATATCCCAAATTTTCCTATAAAACTTCCTGTGGCATTTCCTAAGGCACCCTTCTTTTTTATTTCTTTTTTCTTTCCTTTTTTTTTTTTTTTTTGAAAACAGAAGCATGAAGAGACCATAAGAAATATAGTTTTTGCCTGTGTTCAGACCGACTCTGCAAACGGTGCAGATAAGCATTTCTGTGGCTAGCCCTGCCGTAATGTACCAGACTACCTGGGCAGGGAGCTTTGTACCCACCACCAGGCTCTGATTCGGGACAAATGCAATTAGACCAAGAAGCTGAAATAGTGTAGCAAAACAAACGTTTACTGCATTCCCCCCCTCTTTAAAACTTTGCTATTAATAATCCCCATCTATGCATGTGCAAACACAGCCGGACACCGCCCCGGCCTGACCCGGGAGCAGGGGCGAGGGCGGGAGAGGAAAGGTAGGATGGGCGCAGATGTGCTGGGGCGGTGGGAGCATCGTATTGAACGGTGTTAGCAGGGGGTTGTCAGTCCCACCGGAGCCCGTCCTCTGCCCTCAGATCCTGCCTAGTTAAACAGATGACAAATCAAGAGTTGTTTTGAAAAGCTCGCCAAAAGCAAGTCCAATAGGTTTGCTAAATCTGATCAGCGCATTGCATTGTCCCCTGTTTATCCAACTTTGATAATGCTATCATCAGCCCCTCGTGAAAGTATTTGGCATAGAATCTGTGCTGTAGCCTCAGTTGTTTGGTTTTGTGGTTGTTTGGGTTTCTTCTCCCCTCCCTTTACTGCTCGCTGCCATTTGAGCACAGCACGTTATTTAAAAAGCCTGTGAAAATATAGATTGGGTGATCTGTCTCTCTTAGACCATTCAGTGATGAAATTTCTACTGTACTACTTTATTGTGACATTACCTGACTAGATAAAGCCATTTTCTGTCTGAGAAGGGAAAGAAGCTGGCAGTGCCTACATAAATCGTGTTACTCATTTCATGCCGAGACAGGGGTTCCCAAAGGGAGATCCTCTGGGGCACATCCCCCTCTCAGCAGAAAAACAAACAGAGGCACAGCCTGTTTCTGAAGGATGGGGCTGATCAGTTTTATAATGTTGCTGTTATTACAATAAACATTTGTGGTCCAACTATTGTGGTTTAGTTTAACAGATATCCCAAGAGCTATTAAAACGTAAAGCATATATGAAAGAAATATGCCTTCCTCCTGCTCCCGTCTTTCCCCGAAACACTTGGCATCACCATTGGACTCCAGTTCCAGGGGAATGACTGGATATCTTAATATAATGCAATGCAGAATCATTCATGCCAAAATTACTACTTTCTCTGGCCCATTTGAATACTATTGTCCAATATTAGTGTGGCAGCTGTCAGATCCATTTGTGAAAGCACCAGTTTTTAATAGCTCTTTATTTCGTGAGCTGCTCACCCATGGATCCTAATGTGCTTCATAAAATGAAGGTAAAATTCTTATCCTTGTTTTGCAGATGGAGGGCTGCAGTCTTTAGAGATAGATAACTGAATAGGGGAGCTGGACAGGATTTCTAGAAAAAACTAATTTTTGTCAGGAAACATTGATTCATTAAAGCTGTTTTGCAGAGGCATATGCTTTGATGAAACTCCTGGCACGAAGTTTTCCCAAAGCCCGGAACAGAATTTAAAGACAGAATTTCTGCGCTGGTAGAATGCGGATCTTCCTCCATCGCTGCGCGGGGGCCTGGGTCGCCCCTGGGCGCTGCTCCCGCCCTGCGGGAGCTGCTACACCCTGCAGAGCGGAGCTGGAGAAGGCTGCTGCCCCGCTGCAGAGCGGCCCAAAAGCCGCCCTCCCAAGCGCTCGCTGCTCGCCCAGCAGGAAGCCAGCCGGACACGCGGCCCCCGTGCGCTCCTTCAGAGCCGACCGCTGCGCCAGCCCAGACGAGGCTCCGGTGCTGCCGTGCGCTTGTAAGTGCGGTGTTACCCAGGGTCGGTGTTCGCTGTCCTCTCCACCTCCTGTGGTCTGAGACCTCTCTGTGTGGCAGGGAGTCAGGAAGGGACAAATTTTTCAGACCTGCGGGCTGTCCAGGGCTTGCTGCCTGCTCTCGCTAGGCAAGTACCTGGAAGCGCTTTGGGGGCAAATGCAAAGCGTGGTATAAAACAGCGTAAAGCTGTATAGACCCAAGAGCTAGAACTTAGTAGAATTAGTTTGCGCTTGGCAGAGAAAATACTTTGTTCTGTCCTACTGGTACTTACTGGGAAGCAACTACCGACAGCATCCTGGAAATCAGTAACTCTGTGTAGGCACAATATTTCTGGTGAAGCTGTACAGACATCCTAACTGCTGTTCTGAGCTTCTAGGAAGAGGCTATCACTCTTCTGTTGGAGTCCTTGATCTGCAATGAACAGCCACCGCTCTAACAATAATATTCTGCATTTTTTTAGTAACCGCTACACAACTCAAAACTCCTTTACAGGGCCTGAATGACACAACCTGATGTGCCTGAGCAGCAGGTAGGATACTCAGTCTTTTTACAAGTGGGGGGAACCTGAGATCTGAAAGACTAGGTGATGTGCCCATGGTCACACGGAAGGTCTGTTGCACACCAGAGACTGAGAACAGAAGCGTCGGCTCCTTCAGCATGCAGCGCT
The DNA here is from genome assembly GCF_028858705.1 of Grus americana. NCBI lineage: Eukaryota > Metazoa > Chordata > Aves > Gruiformes > Gruidae > Grus > Grus americana. The sequence goes on along the minus strand of NC_072852.1, from coordinate 71,535,797 downwards.
CACCCGTGCTTCGCATCGCGCTGCAGGTCTCCTGACGCTCCGCTCCCCTGCCATGCCCGCATTACCACATCCTCACCTAGAGGCTGAGTACTCTAGGAAGAAATTAAAATGTAATAAAATGCTACCGTATTTATCATAGCTGGTTGATTTTTTTTTTTTTTTGGGGGGGGGGGGTGTTTAAACACAAGCCTTTATTTTTTTGTGTGTGCCCACTTTGTTTTCCAGCTCTACCCAAAATATCCAGGACTCTGTAGTCAGCTGATTAGTGTCTTCTGGGGTCTTTTCTCCTTTGATAAAATGCTGCTGGCTGTTCTGTACCTGCTACTTTATATCTTTCCCCCTCTCATATAGAGCTACCTATATCATATGGAAAGGATCAAACAGTTTTGATTTTTCCCAATGATACTGAGAAATGCAATATTTATCACAGGTTACTCACAAAGAAGAAGAAAGGAGAATCTAAGAATGTTCCCTTCAGCTGTGTTTCTGTCAAGGCACAGCGTATGTCCCAGTCCACCTCTGTTTTGCTCAGTGTGTTAGTTCTGCTCAGTGTGTTAGTTCTGCTCACTACAAGGTGTAATGCAGCAAGACTCATAAAGTTGGTTGCCCACTGGCCATGCGAAGGAGGAAAAACAACCAAAGCTGGTTGTTAGTTATCCCCACTAAAGTGCTAAACAAATCTCCCAGCAGCTAAACTCCCTTCCCTTTTTATTACTTACTGTACCTTGTAAATCAAATATTTATTAACTGAAAACAGCTTTGCTCACTGACTGATCTTGCAAACACAGGACAAATTCACCGCAGCTGGCTAGTAGCCAATTGCTTATTCAGGCTGCTAAAGGAAAGCAGCCTGGTGGAAAGACAAACTATGTGATGATTTTTTCCTTCCCCCCCGCCTTACTTCCCAGGAACAAACTGCTAACATCACTACTTTGTCTGCCATATTTACCTTTCATGAACACGAACATGTCTGAATGAGGTCACCACTACTCTTTTGAAGAGGACTTTATTTTTATCATGCCTGTGTCAAAAATGGAGCTGTAGTGGTTTGAAATTGCACGAGCAGACACAGATGTTGTTTCAATTAGCATATCAGGTCTGTCACCTGGTGAAATGAAAAGATCCTTTAAGTGTCTGCTTCTGTGATTGCCGTCTGATCATCTCTTACCGTCTCCTGGCTTCGTGTTAATCCATGGGGGTCCTCAACAGTCCGGCTGCAGCAAGCTGAAGCTCTTGCATGTTGAGGGATGACAGTATGCAAAGAACAAAACTAAATTCACGCTTGCTTTCTCTTGTTCTGGAAGCGTTGCTGGTAAACTTGAAAGATCTTTGCATCGTTCGAGGCTTTGCGTTTGGTTGCTGTAATGGAGGTGATTTGCTGGCCGTTGTCTAATAAATATCCCTGGGGAGCACGGAGTGACAGCACGGTTATCCACGTTCACTGAAAGGGAAGCAATAGAAGCAGCAGGGAGTTAAGAGCGACTCTACAAGGAGTTGTTAATAGCTAGTTTCTGCCCCCCCCCCCCCGCCCCCCCAACGCCAGAGTCACCTGCTGCAGGTGCACGCGTTGCAATAAATGCACGCAGCAGGCTGGGTATTGTCAGTGAGCGAGTTTTCAGTACCTCGCATTGTGTCTGAGGATCTGCGCCTCCTCCTGCCCTGAAGTTTTGCTCAGCAACTCTGCGCCGACGCTCGTGTCAGCTCTGGTTGCAATGATTTCGCTGGTTATTTCCAAAAGGACTTCAAACCTTGTTAATGCTTTGTTCTCTCTCTGCCACTAATTCAAGGGGTATAGAGCGGCACGCACCTCACAGCAGCACTTTCACCTGGCCTGAAGCAGCAGCCAGCTCCTTGGGTGTGTGTTTTGTTCCCCCCCAGCATGTGTTGCTCGCCCTCCTCCATCAGGCGCGGGCGGCTCGGTAAGTCCTGCAACCCAGCGTCCTGCAGGGCCCTGGCGCTTCTGCTGCGCAGCGGCTTTTCACCAGCTCTCTGAATCCGTCTGTCTCTGCAGCAAGCGGTGGTCCTGCGAGCGCTGGTTCACTGGACTGCCGTACGAATCTCCTTGGGACGGAGCCGTGTGGCGGGGGCGGCGGCAACCTGCTCCGTGGGTCGTGGCCATCTTCGCGTCCTTCAGCTGCGTGTGTGCTTAGAGCAGGGGGGGTTTGCTGCCAGAACGGGACAGGGTCCGTAACACGTGTTCCTCAAGTCACGGGTGACCGGTTCTTGTCAAGCTAGCCACATTTTTTTTCCAAAGGCTAAAAAACCGTAATCACATCTGGGTCTTCTGACCCATCCCCTTGTGAATTACTGCTAGTATTTTCCCTGTTCATTTTTATACCTTTGGATAGTTGAAGATGGATATACTCTGTCTTTAATCACTTTGCCAAGCTGGAAATATTTCTATATTAAAAAATCTACATTTTATATTTGTGACAAGATGCATGAGCATTACTGAGCAAGCAGCACCTGCCAGAACCCACAAATCTCTGTGTTTGTTTTACATCCACCAAGCAGGGACAATATATTTTATAGCGTGCATTAGCAAGATGGTCACCTGAGACTACTCATTTAGATAATAAAATAGCCACCAAGTTACTGTGACCTTTTTTTTTTCTTTTTAATTCTTTTTTTAATGTGTATTAACTATTGTCTTGAAAGATCCCTGAATCCATAGCAAGAGTGCAGTAGGGAAAGGCAAGAAATCCGTAGCAAGCTGCTCACACTCTGGCTGTAATAGACAAAACAGAGGGAATTCCATTAAAGGACACTTTAAGATTTATGTAATATTGTTCTGACCTTTAGTAATTAATGACTTCGTAAAACTATTTGATGTGATACTACCCCTGGCTCCATCACAGGCTTGTCTACCCATGAAAGCTAATTTGACTGATGGAGACACAGATATAAATCACAATAGCTAGTTTGAATTTTCCCACGTGCAAATGGTCGTCTTTGCAATTAAGAATGCTTTCCTACTTAATTTAAGCTAGGAACGAGGAAACAGAAGAACCTCTTTCCCGCAACAAGCACCCGTGCAGAGGACGCTGTGCGATTTGGCAAGCAGAGTCTACGGGTTTTTTTGCTAGCTGGATCATCTGCGTGTTCCTCACAACTTCCCAGGCTTCACGTCCAGGTGATCCGGGTCTTTCTGTGTGCAGGGTGCTGGCTGGGGGACAGCACACCTGGATCTCAATAGCGTCTTCCTCTGAGGGAGCCATTACAAATAGGCACCGCTTACTCAGTTACTGGTTAACTGCGACAGGATGGATGCAGCCTGCCTTAAGTCCCGGTTCCTGCCCTATCCGCTGAAGGATGTTTGTCTTGCCGCAGGTGACTGATGAATGAGGATGTGATGGGTGTCGTCTCGTGCATAACACGAGCACCGAAAGGTCAAAAATGCTAAATTTACTGTGTGCCTTTCCTGGGTGAGAGCATGTTTATTCTTCTCTGCAATTCTGAGGTTTCAGATCTCTTTCCACTCTGTGCCCAGACATCTGCCAGAGACTGAGAAAATGTTTTGAGGAAAAGCTGGCACTGAAAAGTGTGTCCAGAGCAGTCTTGCGCTACACCCCTTGGACACTTCCCCACAAGTCGGGTTTCAAATCTTTGCCTGCTCCAGACTAGATATTTCATTCCAGATAAATATAGAAATTGGAGCACCATTCTTACACAAACTTTTCTGTTTGTGGAAAATAACCAACTCCTCGTATTGTGTATTGTATAATGTAATGAATTTCTTGTTTCTGGGAACAGGCCTTGCACACTGTTAAGCCAGGTATCATCTCTAGGTTTGATGCACCTCTCACAGGAATGCTTATTTACTTGCTGTATGCTGTTAGTTATTCTGAAATTGCATTTCATTCTTTAAGGTTTGTTTTGTTTGTTTGCCGGTTGGTGGGTTTTTTTAATTTGCCTTAAACTGCTCCTGATTTTCCAAATAGTGCCCTCTGACAATAGAAAGCACCGAGTACAGGATCTCTGGGGCCCCTTTACTTTGTTAATCCTAATGTTTTGAGTAAAAGGATTTAGGCTGAAGTGGAGACAACCTAATTGTTGTAGTTCGGAAGTAACTGTGTGCATGAAAAATGAATTGCCCCTTGAATTTTTCAGTTTCAGCCAATCCTTTAGGTATATACCACATCATAAAACTACACGATTTATTCTTTCAAACTCTTCTTTTTCTCTGAATATATTTATCAAAAGGACAAGCTGTGTCCAGTTTGCACCTGACTGAGCCCAGGGAATTCACCTAACTTGCTGCCTGTAAATATGGGGGTGCAGTTTGCCTGGAGGCTGGGGGAGCGGGGCGAGCGGCCGCCGTGATGAGAGGGCTCTCACTTGTGTGGCACCCTGTAAGTGAGGAGAAACACTTTAGCTGGGTGTCAAAACCAGATCAGAGAAAGCAAGCCTTTCCCACTAATTGGTTTCTAAGCGTTATTCATTCCTCCCGTCGCCAGATTCACTCACACCTCTGGGAGCGCAGAAAGCTGCCGCGCTCCTGAATATGGCTTCATCGGGTTTCTTTGCGCGCTGTCAGGGAGTGTGGTGCGTGGCGGCTGCCGTAACCTTCGGAGCACCATGCGCCTTCGGTGCAGTTGCAGGAGAACGTGTGCCACCTCTGAGAGGACTGAAACAGGGCTCCCGGGGGAGCGGGTGACTCGGGGGATGCTGAGCCTTGCCCCCCTGCGGCACAGGGGTGTTTAGGGGAGCAGGGAGCTGAGCCGGGAGCTCTTGTCCGCTTCCAGCAGACAGCTGTCTATCAAAACTTGCCATTTCTGGTACCTCCATTACCACGAGAGCCGGCCACGGCGACTTGGGCTGCGAGTGTCCGGTCAGTGGCAGCACCGCTGACCTGGATGTCGCACGGAGCGGGGCTGGCCCAGCACCCTGCGCTGGCACGCTGTGTCTCTGGCCTGCGATGTGAGGGACCCGATCCAGCTGAAAAACAACCTTGGGACATGGTGGGAAATGGTTGTTTTAAAACCAAGTCAGCTCCCTGACCTGGCAAGCTGCACAACCACGCAAACAGCTATTACGGGCACGGCACGAGGCCGGAGGTGCAGCGTGACGACATAGCAGTCCCGCTCGCTTGCCTCCCTCCTGCCTGAGCGGCAGGGCTAGCTCAGGAAAACTTCTGGAGCATCTTCCTCTCTGCATTCAGGAGGCAGCCAGGCTGGTGTCCGCCTGGGAGGGGACAGGAAGAGTGACAGATTGGCAAAAGGAGCATTATACCTCTGACAGCTTATGGATGTATGGGAAACAAGGTTGGCAAAAGGCAGCGTTAGATGTTCCCGCTGCCAGCTAATGGTGTCCAGTCATGTGGGTGAGTCTAACAAAGACAGATAGTAATGGATTAGCTGTACCAGAGCAAATGTTTTATTGGCAAGTAACCATTTACAACCCACTGTGCTCTTCCACCCAGAATTTTCCTGCGGAATGTCCTGACAATCCACTGTCCTAGCACCACCTAGTGTCCAGCCTGGCAATTCGGATGGCGTTCACGTGGGAATACAGCCGCTTCGGGGGGAAAAAAGGAAAATAAAATTCAGGGGGTTCTTTCTGTTTTCTTAAACTACCGTAGACTCCTACAGCACCTCCAGAAAAATCTACAGTTGCAACGTGTGACATACTGCTTTTATTTCTAAATCCTGCCGTCTTCTAAGCAAGATTGTCTTCTCTCATATGTCTGAAATCTCTCTGCGTAGAAAAGGGTAGCAAACAGGGACCGCACTTTCTTGATACGGATGTTGAAACCCTCACTTTCAGTTGGAGAGTCTTGGCTGAATGAATGAGGAGCACAGAGGTATCAAAAAAAGACTTCATGAAAAATGTAAGTTCTTAAATGTTGGTGGCAAGGCAAGACAGCGGTTAAAATTCTGCTGCTTAAGAGCGCTGGATTATTTCCAAGAGGATGGAGCAATGGAGAGCAGAGTGTGCCGCAAAGAACAGCAAAATGAGACCATGGTGTGCCTGGCAGTACGAGCTGGCATGTAAAGCTACAGAAATTATTGCACAGTGTCCTATTTCTCGTGAAGTCAGATGCACAGCAGGAATGTTGGCACTCCCGATTCCAGTCTCCGAGTGGCGTGTATCATCACAGCTTATTGCCAAACACCGAGTCTATTAGCATTATGGAGCCAGGAACATGCATTTGTATCCCTTCTGTCATATTACATCTATGGGGTTAAGTCTTGCAGTTTGTAAAGTGGAGCAGACTAATTATCATACCTAAGAAATGACTAAAATCTGACAGTCACATGTCTCCTGGGAAGGACAGCCCATGAGATAACTATGAGGGGAAAAAAATTGCTTTAGGGAAAACTTACCCAAATTTTCAGTAGTTGTCTCTGGTGTGCTTCCCCCTCGCATCTAACATTAGTCCCAGACAGCAGAAATACTTTTGATCGATTCATCTCAAGATCCATTGCGCGTGCGTGGCTGCCAACACCAAAGCCGTCTGCTTATGGTCTCAGCTGTGGGCAGCACTCGCTGCTCATAGGATGGTTTGCCAAAACCTTGAAGACCCTTGGTATGGCCCTGGCTGGTGCTCTGAGGATTGCTCCATCTTCACTAGAGGACTCTTTGGCAATGTCCACCTTCACTTCTAAAGGGAAGCGCTGCTTCCTGCCAAAACCTATTGCTTCACACCAGTTTGCCCACAGCTCTCCATTCCCCAGTCCCCGTCCTGCAGCGAGAGGGGGACGCGTCGCAGGAGACACCAGCATCGTTTGCCAAATGCTTGGAGGCCATGTTTTAAACAACCGCCGCTTTTAAAATGGAGGAGCAGAATAAATTATTAGAATAAGTAAGTAGAATTAACTTCTGAAAAGACCCTTCTTTGATAATATATTTTGGAGAGGAAGATAAAGAGTCATATGGATAACATATACGCGCCCCTTAGGAAGAGGTGGGCTGTCTGACGTGGGGTTACTCGAACCCCTGGCAGCTGCTGACGTTAAGACACTCCATCTGACATTTGTCACTTCAGAAGCGAGATGACTGTTAAGATTTCGGGTGGGGATTTTTCCTAGCAGATGTTTTTCTTCCCTTACCATTTGTTTTAATTATTCCTGATGTTTTTGCCTATCAAATTGCAGACTTCTTCAAAGGAAAAGGAATAAGCAGTTGTCATAACAACAAAGCTCTTCATTACCACAGGAACCTTTGACAGCTTTATTTAAACCATTAAAAAAAATTTAAAAGAAAAATCCAACCAATTATTTTTATCAGTCTGATTCATGTTCTTCTTAAACAGATTACAGTGTGTTCTCTAGCAGTTACACTGTGAAGGGAGTATGGCATGAATATTTATTATAACGTAAACTTTGGGAAAAAAAAATTAAAAGTGAGTTTTTGTTTTATGAGCTTCCTGTGGCAATAGCTCGCATTGACTTTTAGTTAGAGTATATGATGTGAAATTTAAAGGTGGATTTTTTTTCTTTTTCTCACACATGTGAATCAAAATGATCATAGTATGAAATAAAAATACCAAGTTAGTCTTTCGTATGCTCTAGACAATTATGTCTTCCATTTTTTTCAAGCCAAAAAGAAGGATGTTAGCATCCTGAAGATAGAGGAGGAGTGATTTGTTCGCTAAGAGGTCGAGGCCCTTTACAAAGTTTAGAACCGACTCCTGGTTTTAGTTTTCAGTTCTCTGAAGCTGAAGGAGAGCGAAGGGGAAAAGATGATCAGCTATTGCTGTGCCACCTTCCAGAAGAGAAAGGCGCAGGGAGGTGTTGCTCGCTGCTTCCCCACTCCCAAGCAGTAACCAGTTAACTGGGAGATGCGACCTGCTGGGGCAGGAGGAGGAGGAGGAGGCGGCTGCTCCGCGGGCAGAGGATCCTGGCCAAAGGAGAGCGGGAGCCAAAGCTTCCTTGCATTTTTTTCACACAAAAGAGGTAAATAGCTCCCACTACCTCCTGTTTAACTTGCGCACTTGGATTTGAAAGATGCTTTTCTTGATTTCACATTCTAATTTTTAGTATGAAATAAAGGCTAAATGCCTTTCATCTATTTGAGGCATTTATAGTATCCTTAGCAAAAGAAATTTTTTACAGCAAAGTGAAGGATAATACTGGAATTGTTAAACTCGTAAAAATCGTATCCCTTAAAATAAGTTACATTTGTCCTCAGTTTGAACAGAGATGTTTCTTGCTGGGCGTAATCAACAACTTAATTCTCTCCCTAAGCCAAGGAAAGAATGAATATCTGCAGAGACCTATCATTCTGTCTTCCATCCATAAAGGAATATAAAAAGCAGCTGTTGCATTTATCTTAAGAAGACGATAGCTGTAAATTGCCTTGTCTCACAGGCACTTCTCCTGCAGATGTCCATAATTCCTCCGTCACGACGATGACCGTGAAAAGAAGGGAAAATCCCAAATACATAAGCCCAGACTTCTTTCCCCCAAGAACAAATTACTTAACCTCAGGGACGCGAATAGATTACTTAACCTCAGAGATGCGTTGGGACCCAACAGGTTTTGGGCAGAGATGTTTTTGTTTACTTTTCAAAAAGGACTAGCCACATACAGAAGAACTTGTTTTATTCCTGAGAGGAGGTGATGAGTGCTTTGTGTATTGGTTTCCTTATAGCCTACTTCATCTACCCACAGGCTGGGTCTGACGGCTTCACTCTGATGGGAAATACGGCTGTGGCTCTCCCGTTACATGAGATGGTGTAGGGAGTTATTATTTAATTATGACAACTACACACATACAAGACATTGCATTAGGAAACACACATACACCATCTGCTAGATACCATGATTTAGCTGTAGGCGTACAAGAGCAGAGTCTTATGAGCATTAACTTTATTCTAGGAGACTATAAATGCAGGTCTCCTTGCACAGCACTGCCGAGGGAGGCATTCAGGGGAAGAACATTCCTCGATGATATAGTCATTACTGTTTCAGCAAGACGTTAATTTTTACAATAAATAAGCTTAATCTTTTTATGCAGATCGTTTTAGAAAATAAACAGGCCATTTTTATGAGCTACTTAGAACCGGGGCTTTGATGGGATTTGCGGTAAGATCCTGCATACGCTACAAATTGTAAGCGATTTTTAATTCCTGGGGAACTACCGCAGATCATTATTTGTTGTTGTTTTTTAAATAACTTATAAACGCAACATTTTTGTGTGTTTCAAAGCATTTAGAAAGCAGAAACATTGCCTGGTGGAACTAAACTGCTGATTACTAAAGAAAGAAGACGACTGTAATCCACGCGCTGAGCGTGTAGTTTTAACGCACCACCTTTCTTTGATTGCTTCTGGTGAACTTGTACGGGAAGCGGGGCACGTGGGAGCTGGCAGGGGAGAGCCTGACCACTGGCCTTGGAAGCGTGAACCCCCTTGGGCTTCAGTCTGGTCTCCTTTGCTAGTCACCTTTGTAACTTGGGCAGAGGTCAGCAAACGGCAGGCAATTCAGTTCTGGTATCTTTAGCCACTGACCTCACTTGCAGAAAGAAAGTAATAATGCAGTTTGGGACTCCGGAGAATATGACCATCCTGCCTTACATGGGCTGCGAATAGTAATGTATAATGAATCTGTGATTCTGATGCGAACTGTTGATTAATGTTTGCTGGAGAAATAATGTGGATGTTGTCTTGAGGTTAACAGCGAAGTTGTCTTTTTGATGACAAAAATATTAAAGAAAGAAACAATATACTAGCCATAGTTCGTCACTTAATGTCTGACGAGCAAATCTTGAGAGGGTACTGATTTTGCCTTCTGGCCAGCCCCGAGATGAATGCATTGCCATGACAGTGTCTGTTTTGACACTGGGTATGATATCATGTCCTGGCCAGGGGATTTCACAGGTTTAGTGAGATTCTGTGAAGGACCTGAACCATTCCAGCCCAAACCAGCCTGGCTTTCAGAAGAGAAACGTGGCCTGTGATTTGGGCTGCTACTGTTGATCTTGTGTGACGTGGGCTCAGCTCACTGATCTGCCGTGTGTTTGCCTGTCAGCCTGGACAAAACTGTGCAGCCCGAGCCTTCGTTCCTCTCTTGTAAACAAGCTCATCTCATATTCTTAGGAAATCTTATTTTCTCTTTAACTGTGAAAACAATGCTCAGGCACTGTGGAAAAGGGGATCACTTAACTAGGTTAGCTTTGGCTGCGTGCAGCCACACGGTTGTGTCGCCCCATCCCAGAAGCATCCTCTTTTCAACAGCTACAAGTTTATGTAAAATATTTCCATTCCCTGGGTCACAGAAGTTTCGGTAGGATTGTATTCCTCTTCTGGCTATCCACTGAGCCAACCAGTTGTGTCTCACAATTACAGAAAGAAAAAAATAATATCGAGTCTGGCTTTATTAGTGGATCCCAAGGGAATTGCTGTGGCTTCTGACCCCCACCTTTCCCCTCCAGCTAATATTCCCTCTGCAGGGTATGGGATCCCACGTTACACCAGGCAGCAGCCCTGGTTTGCCTGTCTAGCTCTAGATACAAGACCACCTAACACAAACACAACCATCTATTAAGGAGCCGTTGTTACCAGCCCAAGCCGTGAAACCAGGGCTTGCATAGACTGGCAGCGAGCTGAAGCTGAACCTGGGGACGTACCTGGTACGTGCTGAATGAACAACGCTCCCTCCACACCCTTGGGCAGAGTCACCCGGGGTTCTTTGAACTCTGCAAATGTCCAAAGCACTTACTTATTTTAAAACATTGGCTTTTAAACAAGTCAAATTCTAGGCAAAAGAACAAGCACATGAAAACATCAGTAGTTTTGTTTGGTAAGGTAGGTAGAGGGGTTTTGTGGCTGTTTTTTTAAAAGCATGTTTTATAATGTAAATATAACCTGGATGAGAAAGAGAAAAAATGTTTTCATCATGAAAGTGACTGTAATTCCCAATTAAACAACTCCTAATAAACGTTGGTATTGTTCTGTCACTGTGGAGGCCACCACTAACATCACACAGTGTGTAGGCCCCCAAAGCTCTTGTTTGTTTCTAAAGCAATCAGGTCACACCACTCAGTTCCCCCCAATTTATTTAAATCTGTTACTTTATTTCAAGTGCTAATTATCTCTCACAACAAACAGAGCCTTGTCAGCTGCAATTACTGGCATTACAATAGATTATGAACAGAAAAGTGTGTCTTGAAGCAAGAAGTGTTGCCTTGGTTACCAACCCAAAATGCTTCTGGTTTGCATTTGTAACCACAATTTCCTGATGATACCTGAAATATTTCATGAGTGAGGCCCCTCTTTTCCTCCTAAATTAGTACAGGGCATCATGAGCCAAATTTTACCCTACAGAATTGTGATTTAAACGAATGGACAGTGCAAGTTTGGAGCCGGTGGTAGATTACCCTAAAGGCAAAAGAAAGGGTTTACATTTTGCATGGATAGAGGGGGATGTATTTCACTCTTGGAGTTAGCGTACATACGAATAATTCCTGTCTTCACAAGCGTTACGCCTGACTCGTAAATGAGAACAGGCTCTTGTCCAGTAAACCGAAGCAGGTGTGTTTCATAAGGCCGTTCTCCTTCCTACCAAACACTCTGAGGCGTGTGAAGAGCTGGCACCGGCTGGGGAGCCTTGGACTGGTTGTAAAGGCAGTTTTCAGGAGTTGTGAGATAGGGTTTTGATTTGACTTGGCAGAAGGAGAAATGTCATCCGTGAAGGAAGCGTGAGTTCAGGCGAGAAGTTGAGAGGTTGGGTGCGCCTCATCCTGTGTCACACAGCCAAAAGTTAAATGCATCTGATTGCCTAAGAAACGTGTGCTTGTCTTTCATTCCACGTACGGTTGCTTAAAATAGGAGGGAATCAAAGCCAGCGGAGATACGGTGCCGAAACATTGTGACCTTGTTGGTTGAACAAGGTTTCAGGACTGCTCAGGGAGGTGTATCAGCCTCTAAAAGGGAAGATGCAAAAAGAACCAGGATGCCTAAGTGGTACTTCCATTAAATGTAGCCAAGTATATCCTAAACTGCAGTCCTACAAAGCATCATTTATTTGGACCTCCAGCTTGTGACTCATAATCTTTTATGGGCAGTTTTCTCCTTATAGCTTTCCAAAAACCTCACGATTGACTTTAACGCACAGAGAGCAGCTTCCTAGTCTTGAAATGGCTGAACAGCTTGTTGCCTACCTCCATGCCTAAGCCTGATCAAGATCTTCAAGCAATGCATTTGTACATTTGCTTCTCCCGGTAGAGTCTGAAAAAAAAAAGAAAGCCTATGAGATTGGGTGAAACGTGGTGGAAGCTTCTGCTTTCATTTCAGTTCTGTCTTAAACTGGAGCTTTTCTGATCCTGTGGAGTGGCTGGGTGTTAGGAGGTTTGGCCAGAAAGTTAAGTCTGTTACCTCCCCTGCCTGAGCCCCTGCCTCCCACCTGCCTGTGTGCCTGCATTGCCAGGACGGGGGCTGCCCCCTCCGGCCACCCCGTGGGAGCTGAGCCGCGGCGCAGCAGGGACAGACCATAACCAGCTGTGTGGTTATGGCGTTTAGTTTAAAAGAGGGGCTCCTGAGTTCCAGCCCCAACTCCTTCTGTATTTTATCTGTGTAAAATCCGTGCCATGTAAAACAGATCACTTTCTAGGAGTGTGCACTGGGACCAACGACTCTTGCTCTCGGAGGAAAGCTCACAATAATAATCTGAAGAATCGTGGTCCCTCTAGCTTAGGCATGCTCTTTCTCCTCTCTCTCTCTCTCCCCCCGCCAATTAGTACAGATGCTCTTTGGCTTTTCAGACGAGGACTCAAGCGCAGGCTCCTGCCTTCACTCTCAGCTGTGTTACGGCACGCAGGCGTGCACACACGCACCCATATAGACGGCGTCACTACGAGGCTGTCGCATGGTGGTTAAAGTAAGACGTGGATCTGAGTCCCCTTACAGTGAGAAAAGGCTCACGCCTGGGTGTGCTGGATCTCAGCTGCAAAACCCTGCAGACGGTGGCGGCAAGTGAGGATGAGACCAATTTGCCTCTTGGAGGCATGAAGCGGAGTTAGCAGAGCTCAGCTGTGCGCTGTGCAGAGGGCAGTGCTCCCCCGTATCGCTGGCCCTCCGTCACCTCATCTTGGTTAGCTGCTCATCGAGGGCACTGCTGGTTTTTTGTGGATAGTACTTAGATACCTGTCACTCCTCCGGTCATCCTACAGGGAGGCCGGGCACGTAAGTGTCAGGCAGTTGGGGATCCGAGCTGCACAGCCTGCGAGACGCTGCATGCAGCTTCTTGATCCTGCAGTAGCCACGCAAGCCAGGGTGACTAGTGATGTGTCGCTTAAATCCGTTTTTGCCTATGAACCTTAAATTCTTAACACAGGGCTGGGACTGCCTTGGGTAGCTGATTTATTCTGCGTTTATAAGTAAGGTCTCACCTGCTGAAATAAGTGTTGAAGAATAACCGTCCGTGTTCGTACTCCACTTAGTACTGCAGCGCCAACACAATTCAAAGAGAGCGACCGCCGTTCAGTTCCCCGTCGTGTGCGAGCCACAGGAGCCGTCTGGGATGCTCCGAGCGAGCTGTGTTCGCGTGACGGGACTGTGCGGCCATTGCCGGGATGGCCGGGAGGGCTCCGGTGGGCGTGCGAACGCCTGGGACTAGGAAGGTGAAGCTCGGCTGCTGGTCCGAGCCAGGGGAGGAGCTGTCATCGCCAAGGGGCTGTTCAGTGGCTCTGGCTAACGTTACAGAAATTATTCGTGCTTATCTGGCACGTCCTTTGGTAATATCAGCAGAAATCAGAGGCTACATAGAGGCCGAGGCAATGCAGTTTCACAAGGCCCTCTGGGTCTCTTTTCTCAAACTCCACAGGTTTTTGGGGTGCAAACAAGGGATGTGATTTCTCGGGAGGGCTGGGTGAGTGGGGCTGCTGAGAACAGTAAATCATCACTGACGGAAATATCACCTTTGAACCAATCAAAAACTACTTTGAGGAACATGTTTTTATTTCAGCTTTGGAGTAACTAGCTAAGAATAAATAGAAGGAGTGGGGGGAGGGGGGCTGCAGATCATTGGGGAGCATCCTCCAGAGTCCCCTCTTCATTCAAGTTTTTTCATCCCCTCAATTTTTAAAGCATATGCACTGATCTGTACTCACAGCAGGAGTAACTGGTTTGCTGTTTATCCAAAACCAAACGTAAATATTTCCATAAAGATAAAATTTTAATGTAGGGCTTTACGGCAGAGGCTGTTATTTCCAGGCTGCCATTAACAAAGCTCCGCTGCTGTGGTTTAAATGGAAAATTTTAGAGCTGATTATAAAATGTCGAAATCAGACACAGCTATGAAAACTTGATAATACTTGAACTGAAGAGAGAAAGTCCTATCAGAGATAAAAAAGCGAAGTGAGAGACGGGAAACCAAAAATAAAAGTGCAGAGGCAGCGTCCAGCATGGCAGCGTCGTCAGAAGAACATCATTACCGGTAGCGTAATAAGGCTCTTCCACAGTGCGTGTTTCTTTGGGTTAGCCCAGGAAATGAAAGGTACTGTAATACACCTCCTTCACAGATACGTCTGGCTGCTTCAAAAATTAATTCATTAATTCTAAATAAACAGAAATTTAAATAAAAATAGACTGGTTTAAGATGAAGTTACTAGGACGGAGGGGGAGTGCTGGGGAGGAACTTTAGCACAGAGAGAACTCTGGGCATCCAGAGAGGAAGAGGCTTAATGTTAGTCCATTATGCTCTTGCTAAAATTAGATTTTTTTTCCTAACTTGAGCTTTTGCATTGTTTTTGATAACACCCCCTCTGATATCCTAAATACATGCTTGGGAAGTAATCTAGATTAATTTCTACCAGCCCTTGATATTTTCTGTGCCTGGCAGCGCTCCACACAGCAGAGGAGGAGGATAGCCGACCTCTGCGTGTGGTTTACAGGACTGCTCGCGGATGAAGTGGGCATAAGCGGGTTTGTGTGATTGTTTAGATGTGGTATTTGAGTGGCCTCTAATGCATTTTGTCCGCATGGAGCCAGCACTGGAATATGTCTAAAAGGCCCCCCTGCTGGAGCGCAACAGGTTTTGACAACCGCCAGTGCTCGAAGGAAGAGCAAATGTGTGATTTAGATCATTGTTAGGGACTTACCTTCCCCCCCGCCCAAAGAGAGTCGTCACTTTGCAAAATTGTAGAAGCTGCACATAATAGGATGCTGCCTGCAAAACATGTTACAGTCGTGCTCTCCTGTTATTTAGCAATGTAACCACGGCTATTCACCAATCCTAGATTGCCAAACCACAGAGGAACAAAACTACACGAAAAATGTGGCATGTCTAAACCCAAAATTTGTTCTATCTGAGGCTATGTTATTATACTTTAAAATTGTATTAAGAAATAAATTTATTGTGCATCATTTACCTTAGAGTTGGGTGGTTCTGAAACTCTGTTTCTTGTTTCCATGTAACCATGCTTCGGTGAACGTTGAAGTTTTAACAAGAGTTGGGGGGCAAGTTGAAGAAATGATTTCTGATGATCTAGTTAGTAGTGGCGGTGTGGTCTTCCTGCAGTCATACACCTAGCACCTAGAACAAGGTGGGGAAATTAATCTGTGGTGTGCCTTTAAAATAAATGGATAAATAACCCCAAATGAAATTAAAAGAAAACCATGATTTTAGACTGCTTCTAGAACTGCTTTTGTTTTCTACCAACAATGGGAGTTTAAATAAAGAAGAGACACATACACACACCCCGGAAAAGTAAAAATAACCCTTTTCTAATGGAGAGCTTTCCTGTCATAGACTAAAATTAACACCAAGGTGCTGTGCAAGCACAGAACAAAGGGAACTACTCTGCCCCAAAGCCTTTCCAATAAGAAAAATGCAATTGAAAACTGCAGCCAGGTCCTTTGATTTTCTTCTTTTACTACCCTTCACTGAATGTCCTTTATTTGCAATGCTCGCTTCTGCGTTCCTTGCAGACCCCCGATTCCTCAGTTCCAGGATTTGGGGGCGCATGAGAGCTGTCGGATCAGGCCTGTGCTCTATTTCCTATGGACCACGCTCCCTTCTCAGACGGGGAGCTCCTCCAGAATAGAAATAACTAATGATAGTGTGACTACTTGAAAGGCACACAGAGGGAGGGAGGAAAGAGATGCTGTTCACTTCGGCAGTACAAATAAAGCGAGAGCTTTCTTTCTACAGGCATGTGTGGGAAGGGCAACAACAGAGCAATTACATGGTGGGTGGGAAAGGGGATTTTGTCACTTTGGCAGTGCTGACAGACAGAAATAAACTGCTTCTAGGGGGATAGCAGGGTAAGAACTTGCACATCAAGAGCATAAGCAGAATTAAAATGGGCCCTTAAGGGGATTTATTGAGGGCTGGTTTTTTGGTTGTTTTTTTTTTTTAAAGTGCCTAAGGCCCCTACTATTTCATTGCATGCAAGCCAAGAATCAGGAGTGGGGAGAGAGAGTGAGCAAGTTGCATCCAAACTAGTAAGAAACAGTTCTGGCTGCGAGAATATGATTGTAACCCTTCTGCAGCTGTTACAGATGGGGGGGAGAGGCACGTTCAGCGTGTAGGGCGGTGAGAGAAGTAGTCGTGGTCAAGAAGGAAGCATGGAAGAAACTCTCTCCCCTCTTCTCCGTTTAATAGAGGAAAAGACATTGAAAAGTTTTCAAACCAACAATGGAGCCCCTTTCCTCATTTTTGTAGGTAAAACCAACGCCGCATATTGGCCATGGAGATGGTTGTGCTTTTTTGATGTTTTTTTCTCTCAAAAAGAAAACAACTAGGCGTGTCGACCAATGTAGATTGACACGGACAGTTGCAATGCAATCATCCTGAAGTGGAAATAGCAGATTGCTGCAAAAGAAATGTAACAAATGTGATATATGGAATACACAGGGATATGTTCATGTGCCACAGGTTCGTTGCACCCATTTCTATCCCTGATGCCCATCTGAGGGGGAGCCCTCTGATACAGCGAACCCAGCAACTTCCCTCTCCCTTTCCTTTCCAGAAGAAGCGATGGAGAGAACGTCAACCTTCTCTTCCAGTGCCGAGTGCTGCGAAGGGCTGGGCAGTGGAGTTTCCCTTCACGCGTAAAACAGGTACTGCTATTTCACCGGCCCTAGGTTTCACCCGAGATGCCAACAACCAAATTTGAGCGGCTCATCGTTTAGCGGTGCCAAGACTGGGCAATTCATTACACTCATGTGGTGCAACGTTGCTTGTAAGAGCAGGCTGTGCTGCCGTGCAGTGCTCTACAGCTAAAAGAGAATAAGCCTGCCTTCAGCAAGACAGCCTAGAGATTTTTTAGATGGCAGATGATTGGTGATGTCACATAAAATTGACAGCTCTTCAGACAAAAGGAAGAAGCTTGACTTAATGAGTGCTATGGGTGGGTGTCTAAGCAAAGACTTTTCTAAGAATTATCGTTACCTGGGAAAGGCAATTTTCAGCTGAATTGACATTCCAGTAATTAAGGGCCAACGTAGAGAATCTTGGTCATTATAACTATTTAAATTTCCAAATTGCTTAGTTTAGAATTGCTTATGGTTGAACTGCTACTGACAGCTCCATCACTTTCTATTCTCAGCCAGCTTGATTGGCAAATTGATGGGGTCTGTACCGCGCAGCCACGGTTCCATCTTGGTGCCAAAAATCACTACCTGGAGCAGAACGACGAGCAGCAACTACGGTCAGATCAAATCACAACGAATCCAAGTTTTATGCTCATTTCTTGATAGTGTATATACGTGTTAAAGGGGTCACTGGGTGGCAGATTCTTGAAAACCATGGTGTAGAGTGTTGTAGTATTTCAGTGACTTAGATTTACCTTACCAGTGCATGCTTTCTAGCAGATTAGTTGGAATCGACATTGCTGGGCTAATACAAAACTTAAAGCTTTTTCTGGCTTTTTTCCTCTGCATTGACAGCCTCGGGTGGACAATGCTTTTCAAATGGCGAATGCTATTTTGCGGTTGTAGGAACTTTTTTCAGAGCGATAAGTAAAAGAAACATCTGGACCTCCTGAGGACGTTGCATTATGTCTTGAAGCAACTTTCCTAATTTTGAAAGTGAACCATTATGTGTTCTATCTGCCAGTTGTTTTAATTCTCTTGTCATACCAAAGTCAAAGAGACTGGGAGAGAGAAACCATATTTTTATTTTAACAATTTAGAAGACTTTGTGCATTATTCTGCCAGAATGAAGGCACCGGATCCCTTTTAGCTTTAGTATGTTGGCCTCCTTTCTGCTCCCCGCCCTGCCCCGTAAAAATGTATTAACTTATCATGTACTTTGTTCTACTGACTTAGAGAAAGAATTTTTTTTTTAGTCCCTCTTCCTCTGTACTGTCACTTTTGATTCACAGTTGCTAAGCGTTGCAAAAGCTCACCAGAGGGACACTCTCATAGTGTGATTTGCAAACTTTGAAATAACACCCACCAGCAGAAGCACCATATGCTATGAAGTTGCACAGTAAACTGACAGCAGTATTTCATTTATAATTTGAATTTCCAAAAATGTCAGCATTTTTCACATCAACAAATGCCTCTCAGCTTGCAGTGCATGACTCTTTCCTCTGAGTGGACATTAAATTATGCTAATTCTGCTTAAATTTCTACAGACTTTATTAATGACAGCCACATTAAAATCAATTCATTTTTATTGTGGTAACTTGTGGTATTGAGACAAAATAAATCTGTGAATTTTCTGAATGTGTATCTAAGTCATTGGGCTCATATACTATACAAATGTGTGTGTGGTTTACGGCATGTGGACTTTGTGGGTCTCTGTAACATTGATAACCCAGTGCACCCTCTTTGATAATAAAGTACCAAGGAATATTTTTTTAATCAATCGAAGGCAAACTTCACATAAAACACAAGCTGTTCCCTTTGTGGTTAATTTTCATCCAGCTGCACTTAAGTACAACAGAGCCAGCAGAGAAAACTACTTGGCAACACTTCCTAATTAGGGGACATTAATTACAGCTAAATACTATACAATTTCTATGTTATAAGAGTTCATCTAAATCAATGTTATTATGGTACTAAAGGAATTAATAATGATTTCATACTTAGAAGCTGTTGCCAAACTACCCATTAGTTCAGAGTTTAAAATCACTTTACAATGAAATCTCTAAATCTGCTTTACATAAAACACTGGAGCATTCACAGACAATCACACATGGCACTTCTATTGTGTATTAATAACTGCGCCTGATGGCATCCCGTTTTCATGCTGGAGTGTTGATGGGGTGGGTGAGAGAGAGAGGGAGGAAACGGCCCCGCGAGACAAGGCGTACATCCTTCCAAACTGCAAAAGTGAGATCTCTCTCTGAGAATGGAGATAAGTCCGCTGGGAGATTTGATGCAGATTTCTTGCGGGGGGGGAGGAGAACACGGGCAGACCCGCTAACAAACCCACAGATACTTCGTGCACGAGCAGTTCAGATTCTAATGCTGAAATACCAAACCGGGGGTGCGTAGGGTTTTGTGGTGGGAACACAGCCCCTCGGTTTGTTGAGGAACGTGGCTGGCTCCCAGGCCACCGTTTCAGACGTGCCCCTCCGCTTAGGATGGAGAACTTGTGATGGAGCTGATACATGCTAAAATGTCCTTTGCTGCATCTACTCACATTCTTGTTTTAAATACAATGCAATGATTAAATCACTTTTCGTTGCATCTTGCATTTCTAGCAGCATTTGCCTTGTGTAAAATTACGGCTCGGTATTTCTAAATCAATCCAAATTAGAAAAAAAAAGGAGGAACATTACCCTGCTATGCAGATGGAGAATTTCTCTCAGGTTCTTATTAAATAGGGATCCACAGGTGCCTATTACTGTCATAGCAGCCACTCCTCAGCAGCCTTGTCAGTAAAATGGGAAGAGCGATCAAGAAGAGCCTCGCTGCACAGAGCAGACTGACACCTGGTCTGTACAGAGGTGCGGAAGCTGCTGAGCTACAAGTCTGCGGCATCTCAGCGCAGGCTTCGCAGGGAGGAAGCTTAAAGCCCTCTTTGTACTCGCTTGATCTGAGACAACTCCAGTCCCTCCGGTTTCCCTTAGCCCCATTTGTACAGCTGACTGTGCTCTCCCTGCGCTGCACGAGCTCCTTGGTCTTCTTCCCCACCCAGAGTTCCTGCTACCCTGGAAAACACTTAGCTGCACGCTTCATTTCCAGGGCCACAGGGAACTTCTCCCTTCGTGTTCAGCTCCCCTTTTAGCTCATTCTGCCCCTTTTGTTCAGTGTGGTGGACGAGGTATGGGACATGCAAGCTGATACCTGCATTTGGGGGGGGGTGTCTGGTTTACAACTTCATTGGTTTATTTCTGGGAAATGGACAGAGAAAGATCAGTGTTGTCGCAGGGAAAAGCTGCTCGATTCATATGGTTTAAAGCACATCAGGATCAAAGCAGGTTATTGATTTATTAATGACATGTAATTAACTGGCAATCAGTGAACTATACATCCAGGGTCAATATCAGCAGCACAACAGATAATCCACCATACAAGATGCTAACAAAATGTAAGCAAACACTTGCAAATTCAGGAAAGGCCTTCCATAAGTAATCCCCAAAAGTTTTAACCCCACGCCCTCCTGCCACATCCACACAGTTGCATGCCCCTCTGTGAGGATGAGGAGGCACCCCACGAGGCCACGTACGCCTGCCCACGGTGCAGGTCCCCACGTGATACGCCCCATACCGTCAGTCCACGCACGGCATCCCCGGGGAGGAGGCACTGCCTGGGCCTGACAGAGGTGGGGATCTGCGTGGGGCAAAGTGGAACCCTCCCAAAAAAAGGGTGAAAGAACCCTGCAGGATTTTAAAGCCCAGCAAAGGAAAAGTCACTTTCAGCAAACACATGCAGGGAATTATAAGGCAGCTGCTGGCTTTGAAGAGCTGACGTCCAACCAAGTTATAGAAGTTGTTTTGCTTTGCTGCCCCAGGACGAGGAACGTCAGAAGGATCAGCAGAGAGACGCAAAATCAACCCTTTCTAAGAAGACAGCTGTGGGAATGTGTGGAGGAAATCTTTTAGACCCATACAGGTATCCATGATCACCTAAAGAAGACAGGCAACACTGGGAGATGTGTAAGCCTTTAATTGAAATAATCACCCACGCAGATTATGTTTTTAACAGTTTTGTTCCAGCTGCAGACACAAGCAGTAATAACGATCAGACAGGCTTCCCAATCCAAAGGGTATCCGAACCAGCCGGCCCTGCCGGGTCGACGTGCACAGCACGCCCTGTGGGACACCCCTGTGCCATCCCAGAAGAGCAAGAGGCGCAAGGCCAGACTCCAGAAGACATGCCCAAAGGAGAAACCGGGAAGGCGCTGGGAAACACTGCCTTGGGGCAGGATTAACCGTCATGCCCGTCTCTTGGATATAGAAGATATCCAGGCTTTCGCCCACATCGTCACTGCTATTCTTTAGATAGGCAACAGAGCACTCTGCCAGCAAATCACAACCTTTTGCCTTTCAGTTTATAGTGAATGCACTTTTTATTTAAGAAAATATATCTATATTAGTACTAAAACTTTATTTTAGTAAAACATTTAGTAATATTTATACTAGAAGTACACTAACAGATAGTGCTGCATCTTTTACGTATGGAGCAAAGGGCTGACTTGCAACAGGCTGCTATTTTCATAAGAATACCTTCTGCTTAGGAACTATTCTTAAGTTTATTTTTCAAGCATTATTCCAAACCCATGTTATAAAATGTTTATATGTGCACTTAGGAGCATGATTGGGGTATAGCTGTAAGAGAAAAAAAAAAAAATCCCACCCTCACAACTGGTGTTATTTCGCATACTTAAAATGTCAGAACCGATTCACAGTTCTCTCACCCTCGGGCCGTGCAAAGCTAACCCCCACAACCCGGGGAGGGGGGGCTGCTGCCCGTACACCCCCCATCACCCCGCGTGCTCCTGGGGCACTCGCCTTCGCACAGCGTGCGGTCACAGGGTAGCCCGAGAAATCCAGAGGGAAGCAGACTGAGTCTGTCACCTTAAGGATGTGAAAGGAAATGTTCCTGTGACAATAAAAGCACTCCTAAGTGCACCTCCAATCATAAATCATTTTCAAAATTGCTCCTGGCTTTTTAATTTCTTTCATTTGGAGGATTTATAGCATGCTGACGTGCCAGAATGTTTATTCCATGGGCTGCCCATCACGTGGTGCCCCATTGGCAAGGTACCAGGCTCCGGTCCGCGTTAATCTAAACCTCTGCAATGATCATCTGTGGTTTGTAATAAATGACTGATAACGCTGTGTGTAACTCTTGCAGTGATTAAAGTTAACATCGGTACAGAGTGCAGGCTGTTTCAGCCTTTTTTGACGGTTATTTGCCATTCTTCCTTTTTAGTATTGCCATCACTGAAACAAAAAGCTTCTTGTTTGAAAATTATTTATGGAGTGTTGCAGAGCTTTATAAGATTTTCATACACCACTCTGTGAGCTGGTATCCTTTTGGATTAGAGTGTACTCTCAATTTCAGTCCATGGATGAGAACGACTTGATTTCTTTTCATAGTTCGCAGCTCCAGAAATGTCCATGAATATGTATTGCGTCTTTTGACACTCCTTTGTGCCAGCTTTTGGGGAAGGCTGTGCAGAATCTGAGAAGTTAGAGATGGAGTGCACCCATTAGACCATCCAGCCCATCTGCCTCCCCGCACAGGCTTGTGCTTTCTGAACGTAGCTGTCTTGTATTCGGTTGGGTCCCAGCTGAGGGGCCTCTGCTGCTTCCCCGGTGGGCTGCCAAACAGCCTTGCCTAACTGCTTACAGAAAGACTTGTTGGTACTCACCCTGAATTTTCCATTTGTTATTTTTGCCTGGTGCACCTGATACAATCCCAGTATTTTGAGTCAAACCAGTCTCCTCCATTGCTGGAATCCACGCTTACCTCCATCAACATGCTATTGCCTGCTTGTGTTAGAAACATGTAAGGGCACTAGCCAGGAACCACAACACATGGCAGCAAGTGCTGTACAAAACCAGAACAAAATAAATCAATCCTTGCCTCAGTGAGTTAATTGCTCAGATGAATTAAATTTACAACATGCACGACGAAACAAGGAATAAACACTGAGGTCTGGAGGGCGAAGCATTTCGAAGTTACAAAACACCAAGTACCGAGGTTGCCTGTGCCACCGTATCTCAACCTTTGCAAATGCTGCTGTCAGTGACAATGTCTCTTCCAGCCATTCCCAAAAGTAAATTCATGGACGGGAGATTAGGTCTGTGAACCATTTTCTTGTGGTCTCAGTACTGACCCCTCTTGATGAGGCACCATGTTTCTGGCAGGGTTACTCCTCTTGCCCTGATCACCTCGCTCTCGCTGTTCAGCTGCCAGTTCTTGCTTCTGGTCTTCTGAGGCATCTCCCCCCCGCCGCCTTTCCTTCCACTTCCCACCTCACACTCGCACTCCCTGTTGCCTTTACTTCTCTATAACCCATGCCAGTGTCTTTCTCTCCCTCTAATCTAGCTCTTGCCTGCCGGTGGACTTACACTGCTTCCTCGCCGCACGGCTCCAACTAACACCGCGGAAGGCAGGTGCCGAGGATCGGGGCCGTTCTCCCCCCCTTTGCCACAGGTTCATGCTCCGAAGTGTGGGAGTTTGACAGAGCTCAATTGCCAAAGTTTCTAGGTGTGGGCTGAAAACCCCCAGCCCACACCATATTTTTATTCAGTTTTATTTCCTGACTCTTTTTTAGAAGAAAGTTCAGCCGAGGAAGACATCTACCTAGAAAATTTCAGTCCAAGCAATTAGCTCGCCAACGCCACAATTGGAGCACAATGGAGAATATAACGTTTATGACTCTTATAAAAGTGTTAGAGACTGTAACTTCTGCCTAGAATAAGGATAGTTTCTACAGAAGGATTTAAAGCTCTACTTGTACTTTGCTCATGCACTTCACTACTCTTCTCTGGAAACATACCCTATTGACCAATTACGTCGTGTTCAAACACACAAGCAGCAATTACCTTACTCGTCTGCCTCACCTGTCACACGCGTATTTAAAATTCTGTCTTAGCATCTCGCCGTTTCATAATCTCATCAGCAAAACCCAAAGCACTGATGTATTCTGAGGCGCTGCACATTTTTTTTTTTCCCCCCTCTCTGTGTGTTGCACCAGTTTTACACCCCATTGAGTTCAGGAGAGCTATACAGCAGGAAATTAGGCCCAAAGTACGTATACAGGTTTAAATCCATTTCTAAAACACTGTAACACACTGCTCTGCAGCCCTCTAATGGAGAAAATGGCAGACACGTTCAGCAAAACAAAATGGAATTAATGCTTAACAAAGAAATTTCCCCTGGAGGAGGCAGCTCTGAAAACACATACTCAATTAAGAGCAGACAGATATTTTCCTGCAGTTGACATGACTTTTATTTATGCGTTTATTTGTTTATTCAGAGCAGAAGGTCATGAGTTTTCTCTTTGGTGAGAAGCAGGGGTGGGGTGGGGGTGAATGAAATTAATTAGCGGGAAGAGCGCAGGTGAAACCTCCTGGAGACCTCGGCCTCCCCACCTTCGCTGGAGAAGACATCGCTACTGGGGATGTCCTGCTTCTCTGCCGGATCTCTGCGAGACAGCCCGTGGGCAGAGGTGGTGCGTCTCCAGTCAGTGGCCATTAATGCCCAGCCATCCTCTCTGGAAATGTTACACCTTGCTAATACCGTCTCATTTGACCGTAGTCTAACACAACAGATGTAACAAAAAGCGTACTCTCCATGTTGATATTGTACCTGTTTCACCCCGAATGGCTGCCTGGAGCTGTTTTGGGCTACCTCTGCTCCTTCCTCTCTGGCAAATCCCATGCCAGCGTAACGCCAAGATGCTCCTGCTCGTCAGCCGTTCTCGTTAGGAGGACTCTCCATTGGGATCTTACCTGGCATTTTCAGGACAAGTTTAAGAAAAGTTTCAGAAATTGTGAAACAGCTTTCCCTCAGTCTGCTGGGGATACCTTTTAGGATGCCTTTTACTTCTGTCTCAGCTGCCTCCTTCTTAGCTTAAGTGTCCTAAATAGGAAATGTGCAAATTCACTCAAGATAACGGTAGGGAAAAGTAAAGACATTTTTCTCAAACACTGTAGGAATATACCCGCTCTGGATCCCATTGAGTTGTTCAAGTTGGACATTCTCACTGTAACGGTAGCCAAAGATATCTGTCATTTCTGACTCTTCCTGTAAGCTGAGGCATTAGTCACAGATCTGTGACTTTTTTTTTTTTTTTAAAACCTGCATCCCACACTCAGGAATAAAGGAAGAAACCGTATAAAGATTATTCTCATTTCATTAGCTAATGTGAACAAGCCAAACGACTCTCCAAGACATGTAGTGGTTCCCAGTCCAGCCTCAGCACATCTTCAAGGTATTTATGTAAAGCTCCTTGAGCTTTAAACAGGTGCAGGGCAGGTCACTTTTCAGACCACGAATTTTTAAGACCCCTTTTGAAGCACATTTAGCAGAATAGACCCGGGATGACACTGTTTTACAGACTGGCACCGGTATTTTTGTGAGTACTTGCCATCCCCAAGGATGGGTGTGCTCTGGCTGCCATGTGGGGAAAAATACGTGTTTGTGTAGACAGATGTTCCCCACTCTGCTGTCATCAAACACCGAAATAGCCCATTTAAAAGTGCTGAAGAAACTAGAGTGAAGTCCCTGGTGCCTATATCTATAGTTAGAGGGGCATTACTGGATGATGTGATCCTACCAGATTGCAGGGTTTATTTTTCTACAACATTGGAGGATTCGTCAACCCTGAAGGGAGTAAGGGAGGGAGGATGGAGAGGATGAAACCACCTGGACGTGCAGCACTGCAGGTTTAAAGCTCCAAGTCCCAGGGCTCGGCGCGCACAGTGCATCTGTTTAACATCCTCGCTGCTTCTGGGCTTCACCCTGAGAATTGCTCCAGCACCACGTGCCACAGAGCATCCCCCTGCGCTCGCATTAGGCCTCTCTTAATGTTCAGAGGGAAACAACAAAAGTTCCCCTTTTCCTTTACAGCTCTTTCACTTTCTGCCTAATGAAGGTGGAATATAAAATGTTGAAGGAAAAAGCAGTTTTTCCCCTACAGTAGAATCTCCTTTTCAGTTATTTTTAATCCGACATGTTTTAACATGCATTCACGCACTACATTTATTTTAATTTTTTCCCTCCCTTGTGTTTTATTATTTACCTCGTGTTCCAAAGCGATCACAAAAGATTACACTTCTGTGAAGCAATAACAGCGGTGGCGAAGATCTCTATTACTTCTCGCAACTTCTCTTTTTACCCCTCTGTTTTTCCTTTATCTACATCTCCCTGTCACTGCCCTCCCAGAGGCCTCGTTACAGTCACTGTCAGACGGCGTGATGGCATTCATGGGTTTTTTTCGGAATCGGACAGATTTGTGCTAACTAGAACACAAAGCACTTCTTGTTCAGAGCCTGGATAGTTGTTCTTTGCTCTGGTTCAATTCAGGCTTTTAAATAAGTTAAAGCAAGAAATCACGCTCTAGGTCAGCCGGTGCTTGTACTTTGAAGAAAGCCCAAGACTCGGCTGAAGGCAGCAGAAAGCAGCCAACGCTGAGACGTGCCAGCCTTCAGCCAGGCTTCTGACACGATGCCGGTTGAATGTTTCATTTCCCCTGGAAATGAAGATAACATCCTTAATCAACTTACGTGTAATTAAATTAAATTATGGAGAACACGCATTCTCCTGCTTCTGCTCAGAAGCTGGTTGCTCAGGTCTGAGCATTAGGGTGGAAAAAAAGAGTTCTCGATGAGCCAGTAATCCCTGCAGACAGTTTTAGCACCTTCCACCTCCAGGGCAACCTCTCACGCAGCAAGAGCACGGGCTGGTTCATGCAGCCAGCGGGCACGATGGTAAGCCCACTTTGGCAGGCTCCTCCATCAGCCCACTTGCTCTCCAGGCACCCCCCACTGGATTACCAGTCCAGCCCTGTCGCTAGGTGGGAAGTAAACTGGTTGGCTGGTTCACTTGTTTGTTACGACTAGTAAATAGCTGAGGACTCATGTAAGTCTTTGAATAAAACCAGAGCTTGTGCTACTATTGAAATGGAAAAACCAGCTTATGAAGCTTTCCCTTGTTTTTCTGGGCGAACCCTCATCCATTTGGGGGTTTGGTTTTATGCAACACTGTACTGTATACCAGCTGAGCCTGCAAAGCTCCTTCCTCTACTCCTCCTATAGAGAAAGCAACACTTGAAAAGACAAGTGTAGTCAATTCCAGTATGGTTTCCTCAGTTTGCTAACATTCTTTCAAAAATCCTTTGTTTTCATCTCAGCTAAGGCAGCAATTCTAAACTGATGCTTTTACAATTCACTGTTTTCAAACACTCCCTGTGATCTCAGAGATCTGAAACTGTTATGCCTCGAGAAAGCTTTGTTGCCAGAAGACCAAATTTTCTGCAATTTCCAAGAATTAGCAATCCACAGGATGTTCCCAGTGATCAAAACAGCGCCCCTTAAAATCACTAGACTCATTAGGAATGGCTAGAGCATCTTGTTGGCACTCCTTCCTTGCATCAATGTTAAATTTCATTAAAGGATATTAAACCAACTTTGTCACACTTTCTCTTGATAAGCGGTTACTGTAGGTCCTCCCAGAAGGGGAAGGATCTGTAAATTGTCTAGAACAGAGGAAAGGTCTCTACAATATAGCTGGTTGGGACTTGATAGTCACCCATCACTTCCTCTTGCTTTTAGGGAGTGCAAGGACTACGAGCTTTCCTGATGCTTCTTTCTTTCTTTCCAAGTCTTACCACCTCTTAATTTAGCACAGTTCTGGCTTTGGGGGATTTTAATAAAAATGGTCAAACAGTGGCTTTACCTATGCTGTCTTTGCATATTAAGAATACTCTTATCCTTGGTTGCTCTACTAAATAAGGACTGACCAGATGGACAATTCTGTCTTTCTCTCCTGGGCCGATTGCATCTAATTAAAAGCAGTTCCCTCCTCCTACTCCTACTGCACACTATGCGTATCATCCAGATGTCAGCACTGGTAATTTCAGCAAAAGCTCACCAAGATTTGGATAAAACTTGCTGCTGTTGTTTTGAGTTTTCCCTCCCCCCAGGGGAGGCAGGGAGCCAAAGTTCCAATTGTGCAAAATAAAAGTAGATCATTTTTTTATGTCTCAGTAGCGTGTGCTATGGTATATAATGTATGTTCCCTGCTTCACAAAGGAAATGAAAGAATGAACTTATAGGACTGATGAAATAAAGTTATCAAAGTATTACTTGCCCCAGCTGATATGTACACTTCACATATAATTACTATTTAATATCTTGTTTCCTACACACCAGAAAAAGCTTACCCTCTCTCCCAATTCCCTCTTCTTGTAAATAAGCTGATGCAGAATCTTCCAGATTTGCAGTTTCTACTTGACTTTCTTCTTGAATTTATTCTCTTCTTTGCAAAGTAATGTGGTCTACAAAATGAAGCTATTTAAAATACTAAATGAATAAGTGCTATAAAAATAATAAATTAGTATACAAGACTGACTTGCACAAAACATATGTTATACGCTGAAATATATTTAGATGGGAGCGCATAATTGCCTGTTCCTTTTCTAATGGCCTGAAGCACAGCGCAAAATCTGAACTTTTCCCTCCCTGCTGCTCCCTCCCTGGTTCCCGACTGAGTTCAGGTCCCCATCGCTTTTCACGTGCTGTCTGCAGGAGCGACGACCAGCTGCAGCAGCCTCAGTAAATCTCAACTGCCCCCTGACCACGGGAACTAAATGGCAGCAAACGGTCATCAGCAATGGGACAGATGGACGAGAGGGCAGTGGAAGTGCCGGTCAGGGCGAAGGGCAGCAAGCCTGGGAGAGCAACACTGTGCCCTTCCAGTGGCTGGGGGTGTAGGTCCTGCCATGCCAGCCTCCAGCCTGAGCTCAAACCGCATGTGGGTCGCTGCGTCCTCGTGCTTGGCGCTCTCAGGGGCTCAGTACTGGAATCAACCCAGTGATGCTTCCGGCCCTGCCCAGCCTCCTCCCACCCACAGCAGGGGTCCAGAAGCCCCCCTTCAGCTCAGCCCACGGCACTCAGCGCCTCCCTGAGCTATGCTGCAGGAGTGCCGGTCTCCAGCCCTGCCTCTGGGATGCACCTCAGACCTGCGCTGCTGGTAGCTGTCTCCTGGACATGCCTTGTCATATGTCTCCAGCCCGCTCCCCTCCTGCTCCTGATGGGACCCCCGGCCCAGGTTCATCCCCTCGCATCACCTAGGGCTGTCAACAGACCAATACCTGTCTGGTAGCAGCAGCTTCTGTAGGAGAAGTGAGAGATGAGGCTCCACATGGGGGTCCACAACCACAGACGAGTACAACTCACTTCAGTCACAGAGAAGCTAACAAAGACAACCAATCACTCTGTAACACTGAGCCTTCTGCATATTCCTTGAAAAAAACCACCTCAAAACCAGAATCATCTTTATTTGAATGTGTTTACAGATTCTGTACCTTTTAAATTTTTTCTTCCGCCCCTCCCCCCCCCCCAAAAAAAATTTACAGGATTCAACAGAAAAAAATGTTTAAATTACTTTCCAATCAAGCTTATCCCAAAACACCAGTTGGCTTGGAGTTGCACAGAATTTCACATGGGTGTGTTTGTAATGTTCATGGAAAAGGGAAGCGGCTATCTTCGACTTTTCAGGAAGCCAAACTTCTCCCTCCACAAATGAAGCCTGCTCCCTCTGAAGCAAAGTAACCAGCAGCAGCCCACGTGCACGTCAAAAGGAAGGGGGGGCATCAACAGAAATATAAACAATTCCTCCTGGCAAGGTCATTAATCGACCCGTAGCTCCCGTGGAAACAGTGAGGTTGTTCTCAGAGGTATTCACGTTGAATAGTTAGGTGGCAAAGTTGGACCTTCATTAATTTTAAGGAAATACACAGAGTCCTTCACCTAGAACCTAAAGCATCTCCAAAAAAATAGCTTCTGTCTTCACCCTAAATGTCCAAAAGAACACCACCAACAAAAAAGGTATACTTTGCAAGTGAGGTGAATCTTTCTGTTATGAAAGTATTGAAATACACTCTAACAATTATGTGGATAGAGCAAAATCCAGTGTGTGGTTGCTGGAAGGGAATGGCAGAGGGTCAGCCTGGCAAGCACCTGGTGGGAGCTGACTTCACGTAATGGGCTCTGTGTTTCTGAAAGCTCAGCAGCAGAATTTTCCTCTAAATACACAATCAGGCACTGGATCTTTCCTTCAAGAAACCAGCAGTGAAATCAGAAGGAAAACCCGTGGCAAAACCCGCCACTTTCCAGGAAAACAAACGTGTGAAAATACAGTCACAACTCAGTCTCATTTTCTGTGTTGAAGCCTAAACCAGAAAAAGGCTGGACTACTTCCTGGGAAATTAAGGCCTATTTTTAGTACTGAGCACTGCATATAGGATTTTGCTTTCTGTTGTTTCTCTGATACTATTTTTTTCCCCTATTCAGCTTTTCTATCTGTCCAAGGTGTTTTGTAGACCACTAGTGATTCAGGTGGTATAACCAGATAAATAACTGAGTTATTATCTTTATGAAGCACAGATCTCTCTGTAATAAATGTGCCTTGTAGCTTGATTTACAGCAAAATCCTCCTCCTCTTACTTCCCTGATGAGACCTACTTAAGTCAGTGAGACTAGTCATGATGATAAGATAATTAAGTTTTTAGTACAACTCTGGTTAGTGAGCAGAATGCAGTTCTGAAATAATGAATCTACTAGCTCCAGTCTGATATTCAAAAGGTGTTGATGATTTTGGTATTATTCTTAATGTGCTCTGAGAAAAGTACTTTTTACATTAAAGCTGTAAACCCCATATAGGACACAATTCAAATCACCTTTTAAATTAAAGAACTGCTTTCAAAAGGGGAAAGTCGAAGTTCAGCCAGCATAGCAGTGACACCTGCAAACTGACAGTCAAACCCCCCTACATTAAAATGGAAAGATTTGCATGAATGTGTTTTAAAATGACAGGAGACAGGAATGGGAGCTTCTAAGCAAGTTAGACTAAAATTTTAAGAGTGAAATGCCTAAAAATAGGCCCTTGAATGCATAGTTAGGCACCTATATAGAGGCTGCTTGATTTTCAGTTGTTCTGATCACCCAGAGCTCCCATTAACTTCAGGAGCAACTGTGGATACTCAGCTGTTCTAGAAATCAAGCCACCTTTATTCAAGGGTCTAAATATGGATGTCTGTGCCCAAGTTTGGGGAAAAAAATAAAAAAAAAAAAGGCGTTTTTTGCTACAGAGACATTTTATAAAAGAAAGTAATAGCCAAGTTTCATTTTCTCAGGTTACAATGCTTGAAACTGAATCAACATAACAATTAATAGTGCAACACATCTGTGGCAGAAGATTTTGTCTGAGGTGAATGGAGAGCTATTCCAAGATCTGTAGCTCTTAATTAGCAATCTGTAACATTCCATAGATATTTCATATTCTGCGCCTGCAAAATGTTACCAGGCCACCTAAATCTTTTTCATAGTATTTCAGTGTTGCCATTAATAAGCTTTTCAGGCTAGTCTGAGGAAGACTTTGCAAGATTAACTTTGCAAATCTGTAAGTATTAACTATTTAACTATTTCAGAATTACCATTTTTTCTGCTTTTGGATCAAGGGCAACCAGCAGACTCAAGCATATTTTTAAATACTATAAAATATGAAGAAGGGAGAATTAGGCCTTTAATTCTACCATATGCACTTGGTTGTCAGAAGACTTCTGAATGCTGCTAGCTTAAAGACCTCTTTTGTAAAAATAATCCTGAGTTGATTTTGTGTCTAAGCCATTGCCAGGTCATGCTGAAGTGCATGAGAGCCAGTCACATGGTAGAAAATCTGCAAGAAAAAAGAAAATTTTTGTATGACTAAATCTGAACGTGTCAAGGAAGTAACAAATCAAAGGCATGCCAGATGAAGATGACGGATATTTGTTTGTGTGTGCATGCATAAAATATGATGTAATATACCTTTATATATTTGTTTATAGGATCTGAACTAAGGGCTCTTGCTGCTTTGCTTGGGAAAAAAGAAAAAAGCAAAGACTCTTGTTGCTTTTACTACGTTTTCAAAAATAGCCAGGTAGAAGACAATGCTTTTCTCTCACTGTAATCTGATTTTGATGATTTCAGTATTATTTTGTGATAAAGTATCCAAAATTGCTTATGCTTTTACATGGCTCATTTCAAACTGTTCTTTTAACTGTACTGTCCTGGGGGTGAGGGACTGTTGTCCTCATTTTCTATGTTTGTTTGTTTTTTTAAATACCTGTTTGTTTTATTGAATATAATGATTGGGACATTTTATCTTACATGTTTTTAGATGGCACAGTATAGCAGAGCTTTGGTCATGACTGGGGCATTTGTGCAATCCCTGGCAGATAAAAGGATGCCACGCTTAAGAAATCAACAAATCACACGACACAATCACAGGCTGTGTTGTAAGACTCAGCAACGATGCCAGTGGCAACAAGAAAGCTCATGCTGCTTTCTCATAATCGGGGACATGATTT